>NC_086318.1:255544288-255844288 GCF_036172605.1 Pelobates fuscus
TTGGGCTTTGCAGGAACGTGTGTCTTTTTTTGCATGATAATAATACCAATAAACACATTTAAAACAAAGAGCCTACATAATAAAATGGGGAACTAGAAACAATGGAATATACTAGACAATTTTACATTATAGGCATCACAAAATCATGGTGGGATGAAACACATGACTGGACAGTTAACTTAAATGGTTACACATTGCTAATGAAGGATAGAAAAAAAAACAGGAAAGGTTAAGGGCTATGTGTGCATGTCAACTATGAGTTAAAGCCAATTATTAAGCAAGTTGTACTGTATGTGATGAGGAAAGCTGGAAATCTGGAAAAATGGGGGAGCCTTATGGATAGATATCTGCTGGGGAAATCAATTATTGGTTGGAATATGCTATAAACCACCCAATATTAGTATGGATAAAGAAGAACAGCTGGTAGAGCAAATTGAAGAAGGTGCACATTTGGGTAACATGTTCATTATTGGGGATTTTAATTACCCAGGCATAAATTGTGATAGAGAGACTAGCAGTTCAGCAAGGTGAATCAGGTTTTTGAACATATTAAATGACACATTCATGTCACAAGAAGCTACAACTAGACAGGATGCATGTCTGCATATGGTTATGATGAACAATGTTGATCTTTTCTCAGATATTCATGTAAAGGAGCACTTGATCACAATGAGTTGTCTTGAAATAAACTCAAAAAAGTTAATGCTAATGGAATATGCTAAAACGTCTACGTTTAACAAGGCCAATTTCAATAAAATGAGGCCAGCTTTGGAACTCATTGACTGGCATAAAATCTTTTGTAACAGAAAACAGAGGATACATGGAATTTTGCAAACTATTAGTAGAAATGTACACTTCTCTGTATATACCATGGTGTAACAAATATAAAATAAACAAATTGAAACTAATGTGGCTTAGAAGAAAAGTAAACCAAGAAATTAAAAATAAGAAAAGGCCATTTAAATCATTTAAATCAGAAAAATCAGGAGCGGGTGATAGAGCGGGATAGATTCCTCCTGAGATGAACGCAGCGACTTTTTGAAATGGTAAAAGGACTACAGGACCCTTCTCAGTTCTGTAGTCCTAATTAAGCGACTCTGGGATTTATTCATGCCCTCGATTCCACTCAGCAAAAGGAGTAGACTGCTTCCCTTTATTACAGTGGGAGAAAAAAGGGGGAGAAAAATACAAAGAAAACTCTCACCAAGAATTTCTTCTTCTCGTTGCCAGAAAAATCAAAGCAGCGAGGTACTGTGTCCACTCTAACTTCCTTGCACGAACGGCGTCCATTCCGACGGCTCCATCAAAAACTTTATCTTATAAATAAAAGGATAATACATCCCAAAAAATGATCACACAGTAGGTATATCTTAAAAAAGAAGAAAAAATGTCTAGCTGAAAGAGATAACAACAAAGGTCTTCCCATTATTTTGGATTTCAATATTCAATCTAACCAAATTAAACACATTTTAAGAAAAACTTGGGGAAAAACCAAATGTAGTTTTTAGAGGGGCGAATAATTTTAAACAAAATCTAGTTAGGAGTTTTATTAAACCCCCAAAAATTAGATAATGTTTTTAACCAAAAACCTGGTTTCTATCCCTGTAAATTGTGCTCAGGGTGCCAAAAGACAAGTCATGAAAAATACACTATAACATCTTTTTTGTTTTTCAATTTGTAGTTTATTGAAACGTTTTGGTATATGGGATACAAAAGAAAAGAAGGGGAAATGGGGGGAGCACACACAAAACAAACAGTATCTTGTATCCATGGTAACAGAGAGCATATGGTATTTGACAATTCATGCATCAAGTATTTGGCGATTTATACATCCAAGTCAGCCCATCAAACCCGGTTTCAACAAAGTCCCATTGAATAAGAGAAGGCCATACCAGGTCACCCAATGCTTGTTGTGGTCTATTTGGGTGGTCTTGTGCTCCGAAACCTTATGGAGGCATGGTGGTTTACATTGGCCGGACGTGTTCAATTTCCCTAGTGTGTTGAGAAGGATACACCTGGTGAGGTGTAGTTACTGTTTACTGGCAGTTAAATCAGGTGGAGGTTGGCTATCACCCTGAGCGATCCAACACCTATATTAAATTATCTTGTGTGAATTATTAAACAGTAGGAAAGGCCTGTCGGGACTCCCACATGTACAAGACCCTCAGTACCTAGGAGACTGGGAGACTCAATACCATCCCATCAGGTGGGAAGTGCATTATACCTGTGGTAACCCTCTTTTTGATGTGTATGTAAGCTATTTTGCCAGTTATGGTGAGTGGACAGTATTTGTTTAGGCGTTGCCGCTGTTAACATCTCATATTTGAGGTATTGCCATATCTTATGGCAGAGCTGTATGTGTGAGGGGCATATTTTTTGTTTCCAATTGCCAGCGATCAGACTTCACGCGGCAAGGATTATAAGTACCATTTTTTGCCTGTCTGATAGAGGGGATGCTTTAGGGGGTAAGAGGAATAGGCTCAACCTGGGGATGAGTAGTGTGGATTGAAGACCCAGTTCAGTGTATAGTTCCTGAACAGTTGCCCATAATGGTTTGATGTCTGGACATTCCCACCAAATATGTTTCATGGTTCCCTTAGCCTGCTCACATCTCCAACTAAGATCTGGCGAGAGCAGGTATATTTAATGCAGTTTGTCAGGTGTGAGGTACCATCTGTATAGGAGTTTCTAGTGGGCTTCAACATGGGAATAACAGGCTGTGAGACCCTTCAAGTCAATGTTTGAATCTAGCTATTGTTTGTCCGTAAAGGCTTGTGAACATTCCCGCTCCCATTGGGTTTTATATGTAAACTTTTGGGAGATAATGTGGGTTGTCAAGGTCGCATGGCAAAATGATAGTGTCTTAGGTTTCATTGGGGTTTTGTGACATCGGTCATACAGTGCGAGCAAGCTTTGAGCCTGGCCAGGTTCATCTCGAGCGGAATGTACCACTCGGTCCGTGATTATGCTCTTTAGCTGTAGGTATGGGAATATAAAGGAAGGGGGTAAACCATATGCAGATTGTAATTCTGTTAAAGGCAGTATTGACCCTGAGTTGCATACGTCAAGGATATGAGTGACACCTTGTGCTTTCCATTTACTCAAAGAGAGCCACGGAGATATAGATTGTAGTGCCATAAGGGGTGCACTCGGTGAGAAGTTGTGTGTATTACTTGTGAGCGGTGGAGGTGATCCCACGCTTGAACTGTGTGTTTAGAGAGGGGGAGTAACGTACAATTTTTCTCTCTTAAGTGTCATGGGGTCCACATATTGTCAACCACTGACTCACCGGGACTGGTAAGAAGTAGCCCGTTTACCCAGTTTTGGTAATGTTGAGATTGTTCCTGCACCATGGCAGAATTTACTAGTTCCTGTAGTAAAGCAGTGGTTGAGGAATTGTGTGAGGTGTGGGGTCAAAGCCACTGTGAACGTCTGATAATAAAGATTGGTAAAGCCGTCAGGTCCAGGCGATTTGTGTGAAGGCAATTTGGCAATGGTTTGAAAGAGTTCTGTTTCTGTGAATGGTTGTGTGATTTGATCTATTTCCACGGGTGTTAGATGTGGAAGGTCCACTGTGTCTAGAAAGGCTTGTATGTGGTCTATGCATGGTGTGTGTGTGGCTGGGTCATCTTTAAGATTGCATAAGGAGCTGTAGTAGCGAACTCTTACACAATGTCTTGTGGGTTCATGAGTTTTCGTTTGTCTGAGGAGTGGATGTAGGTAATGCGTGATGTGGCCATGCGTGTCTTCAGCTTTGTTGCTAGCACTGAGCCAGATGTATTTCCCTGTGTGAAAAATGTATGTTTGTATCGTTGGAGAATGTAGTTGGTCTTGTCTAAATCTATTTTATGTATTTGAGCTTGTAAGGTCCTAAGCTTGGGGAGGGGTTTGCTTTATTAATGTGGGTGAGGGTCGTTATTTGGTTGATGAGGTTGTTATATGTGGTATTTCTTTGCATTTTGGCGTAGCTGGCATGCTTAATAAACAGACCACTGTGAGCACAGCTTTGTGGGCTTGCCACACCATCTCTATAGATGAGTCAGCGGTAATATTGGTATCAAATGTCTGCTTTGAGTTGTGCAATGATTTGGGGGTTATGTAGGAGGGACTCGCTGAGTCGCCAGGAGCCAGTTCCTTTGTTAGGGAATTGTTCTTTCAGCATAAAGGTGACGGGGGCATGATCGGACCAAGTTATGAGTCCTATGCGTGTTGATTGTATCTGCGGGATTAACGAAGTATGGGTCATGAATCTGTCTATTATAGAATATAAGTTGTGGACATGGGAATGGAAAGTATAGTCCTTTTCAGAAGGGTGTAACACTTGCCAAATGTCCATAAACCCTGAGTCGTGCAATTGTTTCCTAATTTGAGCAGATATGTTAGAGTACTTTTGGTATGTGGTCGTTGAGACCATAGCGCCTGATTACGTGCCTAGGGAGCTGTCTAGGAGGAAGTTAGTGCCACCCCCGATTACCACAGTGTCAAACGTATTAGCATGTGTTAAGGACAGTACCTTGTTAAGGAATGCTACCTGGTTGTCACGATGGCCATAGATATTTATTAGGGTATATGGATCATTGTCGATATGGCATTGAAGAAGAAGGAAACGTCCCTCCTTATCACTAATTTTTTTCTGTTATCTGAAGGATATGTCTTTGCTGAAAAGTTTTGACACCCCTCTTTTTTCATGTAACCAGTGTGATAACTAGTAGGGAAGTGTTTAGATGAGAATTTAGGTATGTGTTTTTTTTTTTTGGAAATGCGTCTCCTGAAAAAAGGCTATTGTGGCCTTCAATTTTCTGGCTTCCGCCAAGGCTAGTCGCCTTTTGTGTGGTGAGTTTAACCCTATAGCATTAAGGGAGAAGACAGTTATAACCATTTGTGCGATGTAGTGTTGCAGCTATTGTCATTGAGTTTAATGCATCGCTGGATTGGGTGATCTGTTTCGGTTGTGTGGCCTGGGACCACTGTAGCCCACTGTTATCTCGGCTGTAGTGTTGGCGGTAACTATATACAGGAAGGTGTACCGGTATAAGCTACCTGTTGACATTAAGACTCTATGTGGCTTCATGGAGCCCAGATGGGGAGGGTGAACATGCTCATCTAACTGGTTACACTTCCTCGCTATGTTAGTCCTCATGTAAGGTGAGCAAGCATTGACTCTCAGGGTACCTATTCCCAACATCTATGTCCCTCAGTTAGTGCACCTCTAACGTGGGCATGGTATCATTCCAGGTTTCTAACAAAACAACCATATCCCTGATAATTTGAACAATGTAACATATCAACTATATCATGATCACATATCGGTACATCAAGCGACATCGGTGGTATTAGGCATTATCTGTGAGTTAGCTCTGTGGACAACTTTCATTTGTGTCCAGGCAAGGTAAGCCAGTCTCTGGCTATTTTGGCGGGTGACTTGCGGGGGTTTTAACCCCTTCAGCCAAGCGGGAGGGGTGCCCTGAGGGTAGGGGGACCTATTGACCCTATAGTGCCTGGCAAAAGAGTTTGATATGTAAACATTAATTCACACCACATACTTATACCTGACATGTTTCCTACGTACATGGCTGGAATAGTTTAACTAAAACACTAATTTATAGTGCATTCAGATTTCTAGAAACCTTAAGATCTAGAGAGTTGGACTAACTATTGCACTGATTTACACTACACAAAATACATTATAGAGTGGGGTTATTCCTTGAAAATTTGGAACTTTATAAACTACGTTGTGTCTACTACTCAATTTACTTACTTGGGTCACAATATTTCCTATATACTATTAGTATAACTATATTTCCTATATTACTATATATGTGTCTAATTCATGATATTAATCAGATACCAGGATTATACTGTTTACATGTCTTATTTCTGATAGTTGCTTGTTTTCCTTTTTTTATTTTCCTCTCAAAGTCTTACATTGTGGAGGAATTCCTATTGGTATATCGTATAACTTCTGAAGTTGAATAATTAAAAAGTCCCCATAAACGTACATAAGTTACTCCATTAACCAGAATTTGGGGCTTATACTGTTTTTATTCTGTTATTTTAGAATTATTGATTACTAATGACTATTGATAACAGTATGATTCTAGGAATTCTGCCTGCTGGAGTGTATCCTACATACGACTAATCCCGGCAATAATCAGACTCCCGTCTTGCACTGTTTTCATTTGGCATTTTTGACACCTTATTCATTTTTTTCTCTCTCCTCTTCTATGTCATTGCTTTTTACTTTTCCTTCTTTCAATTCTTTTTCCCTTCTAAATGTATTATATTATACCTGTTTCTGCTGCTTATGTTACGACAGCTTCTCCCTCAGGGGGCACCTGGGTACGCCCTATCCCTGGTGGTACAGAGATTTGTATTTTTTCTTTGGTTATATTAATGATGGATAATTATTTTCAATCCTTGGTGGACAAATGGGTTGGTTGTGTATGCATGGTTGACTGAAAGTGGAATCGAGGAGTGAGTGAGGAGTTTAAAGGCAGGACTGGTTCTTGAACAGCATTGGCTTTTTGTTTTACTGATGTCGCTTACTATTCATGGCAATCAACTCGCGGGGCTTAAACTCTCCCCATAAGAGATCCTACTTATACAACCTAATGGATACGGAAGAGATTGATGTTGCATTTATTCAGTAGACCCACTGGAGACAGGGACAAGAAAACCCTCTGGAAATATCATAAGTATCCATATATATATATATAGGTATATATATATATATATATATATATATATATATATATATATATACACATCTTTCCTCTTGGATAAAAAAAAGAGGAGTGGCTATTGTCATTTCAGCTAAAGAGAAATTTGATTATTTGCATCATGAGGTTGATCAAAAGGGCAGAAGACTAATCCTTGTCTGTCATATTAACAATATTTTATTAACTCTGGTGTACCTTTACACTCCATCACATGGAACAATCAGATTTATAAATTCCTCTGTGGAGGTCACTGAGATGTTCTCACGTGGTTTGTTGATAATGGAGGGGTGATTTACATTCTATCACAGACTCCGATCTTGGTAGAAAATCGATAGAAAAATGTAATTACGATCCTAGACTTAAATTTAAAGCTGAGGCCTTGTTCCACTGTCTTTTGCAGCATAATCTCTATGACATCGTGAGAGCGCAACATCCCAGGGAGAGAGATTATACTTTCTTCTCAGGAGTGCACTCTTGGTATTCTTGAATTGACCACTTCTACATGATGAGCCCCCTCTGGAAAGATTTTCTAATTCCAGAGTGGGTAGCATCTCATGGTCCGACCATGCCCCGGTGTTTGTATCTATTACAAATAAACCGTTTGTAAATTATGCAACAACTGGAGACTGAGTGAATATATTCCAACTATTTAGAACAGCAAACAAGATTTGATAGACCAGCCTAAATCCTATCTGAATTAAAATAACAACGGGGAGGTTTCAGAATGCACTTTGAAAAGTGTTCTAAGAGGCCACCTGATTAAGAGAGGTACATGGCTTAAGAAACAAAGGCATAGAGTCTTGGCTGAACTATATGCATCTCTGGCCACACTGTAGAGGTTAGATAAATTTGACCACAAAGGAGCTACATCCATTGATAAAGCCGTTGGAACGGAGAAACGCGTTTGGAGGGACACAACTCACATCACAGAAAGCCAGCGCCTGGGGAGCATTCACCTTCACTGTTACCAGCAAACCAACATCTGAACTGCTGATTTCGGGACGCCGAGAACAGCATAAGGTCTGCACCCAGCACTTTCTGTACTAACTAGTAGGCATACTGTAACGAAGCCCTACTATTATTCATTTAAAGATATCTGGAGTTTGTTTTAATTCCAATTTTAATTTATGTGAAGTTTTTTACACTGATACTTAGCTTCCAGCTAAGATTCAAATAAAGTCAATTTATTAATATTCTTATTTGTACAAAGGATTCCCTTTTTGTAGTGAAATAGTGAATCACTAATTTACCCCCTTTTTTTCTTTGCATTTTCATATTTTATTTGATCATGGAGTAACACCAGAAAACATCGGGAACAAAGGGACCTACACAGACTATTATTGGACTTTATTATTTAGTCTGTTGCATTTATTACATGAGTAATTTTATTGACGTTTTATTTGTGTATTTTTCTAGAGGCAAAGGGTATACTTTTCACTTATTTGCACAAAGGAGCTACAGTCTGTTCAAGACCAAATAAGGAAAGGTCTTAAGATGCTTGTTTTCCAGGTCCGGACAACTTTTAAGCACTTTTTTACCAGATACTAGGCCACGTGGTTACTCCTATCCTAGGACAGGTTTTCAACTCATTTGCCCACTCTCTTGGATTTCCAACAGAGATGCTGGAGGTGAGTATCATGCCAATTCTGAAGCCAGGGAAGGACCTCTCTCTATTTAGTAATTATAGACCAATATCACTGATTAATTTAGACATTAAAATCTATTCTTAAATTCTAGCCCAGAGACTAAATACATAGTTACATAGTTACATAGCTGAAAAGAGACTTGCGTCCATCAAGTTCAGCCTTCCTCACATATGCTTTTGCTGTTGATCCAAAAGAAGGCAAAAAACTCAGTCTGAAGCGCTTCCAATTTTGCAACAAACTAGGAAAAAATTCCTTCTTGACCCCAAAATAGCAGTCAGATGTCTCCTTGGATCAAGCAGCTATTAGCCCACTAATTAGAAATTATATCCCTGTATGTTATGTTTTTGCAAGTATTTATCCAATTGCAATTTAAACATCTGTATAGACTCTGACAAAACCACCTCTTCCGGCAATGAATTCCATATCCTTATTGCTCTTACTGTAAAAAAAACCTTTTCTTTGCCTTAGATGAAATCTCCTTTCTTCAAGCCTAAATGTGTGACCTCGTGTCCTATGTATAGCCCTGTTTATGAATAGATTTCCAGATAATGGTTTGTACTGGCCCCGAATATATTTGTATAATGTTATCATATCCCCTCTAAGGCGCCGTTTTTCCAAACTGAAGAGATTTAAATTTTTTAAGCTTTCTTCATAACTAAAATGCTCCATTCCTTTGATCAATTTTGTAGCTCGTCTCTGCACTTTTTCTAGTGCCATGATATCCTTCTTTAGAACAGGTGCCCAAAATTGCACAGCATATTCAAGGTGTGGTCTTACCAGCGATTTATAAAGAGGCAAAATTATATTTTCATCTCGAGAATTTTATTACTTTACAAAGTTTTGTGTCATCTGCAAACACTGATACATGGCTTTCAATGCCCATTTCAAGATCATTTATAAATATGTTAAATAGAAGCGGTCCCAAAACAGAACCCTGAGGGACACCACTTACCACTTTTGTCCAGCTTGAAAATTTACCATTTATGACAACTCGCTGTACTCTATCCTTATGCCACTGTTCTACCCAAGAACAAGAATATTCATCTAGACCAATTTCTTTTAGTTTGAAGACTAACCTATTGTGAGGAACCGTATCAAATGCCTTGGCAAAATCCAAGTAGATCACATCCACTGCAACACCCTGATCTATATTTCTACTTACTTCTTCGTAGAATGCAATTAGGTTAGTTTGACATGACCTATGTTTCATAAAACCATGCTGATTATTGCTAATAACACAGTTCTTCCCAATGAATTCCTGAATATTATCCCTTAATAGCCGTTCAAATAATTTCCCAGTCACAGAAGTTAAGCTCACAGGTCTATAATTTCCAGGCAAGGATTTTGAACCCTTTTTAAATATAGGAACTACATTTGCCTTCCTCCAATCCTCCGGTACAATACCTGAAACAAAAGAATCTTGAAAAATTAAATACAGAGGTTCACTTATTTCCCCACTTAGCTCCTTAAGTACTCGTGGGTGGATACCGTCAGGCCCCGGAGCTTTATTTACATTAATTTTCTTTAATAGCTGTAGCACCTTGTCTCGAGTTATCCAATCACAAGTTGTCTGCAAGTTTGTTGCCGCAATCATATGCATATCTCTTGCCATAGGATCCTCATTAATATATACGGAAGAAAAATAGTTATTTAACATTTCTGCCTTTTCCTGGTCTTCATTGACTAACAGACCCATCTCTGTTTTCAGTGTACCTACACTTTCATTTTTTGTTTTTTTAGAATTAATGTACCGTATATACTCGAGTATAAGCCGACCCGAATATAAGCCGAGGCCCCTAATTTTACCCAAAAAAACTGGGAAAACTTATTGACTTGAGTATAAGACTAGGGTGGGAAATGCAGCAGCTACTGGTAAATTTCTAAATAAAATTAGATCCTTAAAAAAAATATATTAATTGAATATTTATTTACAGTGTGTGTATAATGAATGCAGTGTGTGTATAATGAATGCAGTGTGTGTGTATGAATGCAGTGTGTGTATGAGTGCAGCATGTGTATGAGTGCAGCGTGTGTATGAGTGCAGTGTGTGAGTATGAGTGCAGTGTGTGTGTGTGTATATGAGTGCAGTGTGTGTGTGTATATGAGTGCAGTGTGTGTGTGTGCAGTGTGTGTGTGTGTGTGTATATGAGTGCAGTGTGTGTGTGTATATGAGTGCAGTGTGTGTGTGTATGAGTGCAATGTGTGTGTGTGTATATGAGTGCAGTGTGTGTGTGTATATGAGTGCAGTGTGTGTGTGTGTGTGCGTATGTGTGCAGTGTGTGTGTATGAGTGCAGTGTGTGTATAATGAATGCAGTGTGTGTGTATGAATGCAGTGTGTGTGTATGAATGCAGTGTGTGTATGAATGCAGTGTGTGTATGAATGCAGTGTGTGTATGAGTGCAGCGTGTGTATATGAATGCAGTGTGTGTATATGAATGCAGCGTGTGTATGAATGCAGCATGTGTATGAGTGCAGTGTGTGTATGAGTGCAGTGTGTGTATGTGTGCAGTGTGTGTGTGTGTATGTGTGCAGTGTGTGTATGAGTGCAGTGTGTGTATGTGTGCAGTGTGTGTGTGTGTATGTGTGCAGTGTGTGTGTGTGTATAAGTGCAGTGTGTGTGTGTATAAGTGCAGTGTGTGTGTGTGTGTGTATGTGTGCAGTGTGTGTGTGTATGAATGCAGTGTGTGTGTGTGAGTGCAGTGTGTGTATGAGTGCAGTGTATGTGTGCAGTGTGTGTGTATGTGTGCAGTGTGTGTGTATGAGTGCAGTGTGTGTGTGTATGAATGCAGTGTGTGTATGAATGCAGTGTGTGTATGAATGCAGTGTGTGAATGAGTGCAGTGTGTGTGTGTGTGAGTGCAGTGTGTGTATGTGTGCAGTGTGTGTGTGTGTGTATGTGTGCAGTGTGTGTGTGTGTATGTGTGCAGTGTGTGTGTATGAGTGCAGTGTGTGTATGAGTGCAGTGTATGTGTGCAGTGTGTGTGTATGTGTGCAGTGTGTGTGTATGAGTGCAGTGTGTGTGTATGAATGCAGTGTGTGTGTGTATGAGTGCAGTGTGTGTATGAGTGCAGTGTGTGTGTATGTGTGCAGTGTGTGTGTATGTGTATGAGTGCAGTGTGTGTGTATGTGTGCAGTGTGTGTGTGTGTTGCAGTGGTGGGGTGGTGGGCAATTTTATTATTTTATTTATTATTATTTTTTATTATTTTAATATATTTTTTTCATTATTATTTCTTCTTATTATTTTTTATTTAATTATTATTTTTATTTTCGTCCATCAAGCAGGGAGGGGGGCTCTTAATCCCTGGTGGTCCAGCATTGGCAGTTCAGTGGGGGGGGAGAGGGGGCTGGCAGAGATCTTACTTACCCGTCCTGCAGCTCCTGTCAGCTCCCTTCTCCTCTGCGCCGTCCGGTCAGCTCTTCTGTCAGCTCACACTGTAAGTCTCGCGAGAGCCACGGCTCTCGCAAGATTTACACTGGGAGCTGACCGAGGTGCTGAACGGATGGCGCAGAGGAGAAGGGAGCTGACAGGAGCTGCAGGATGGGTAAGTAAGATCTCTGCCAGCCCCCTCTCCCTCAGTCTGTATTATGGCAATGCAAATTGCCATAATACAGACTATTGACTCGAGTATAAGCCGAGTTCCGGTTTTTCAGCACAAAAAATGTGCTGAAAAACTCGGCTTATACTCGAGTATATACGGTACTTGAAAAAATGTTTGGGGTTGGTTTTGCATTCTTTGGCTATCAATTTCTCATTTTCTAGTTTAGCCACTTTAATTGCCTTTTTGCAAGTATTATTGGCTTCCTTATATCTTATATAGGATGCATCTGATTGGTCTGATTTAAATGCTTTAAAAGCCCTTTTCTTGTTTTTAATCTCTTGTTTTACTTCTCTACTAAGCCACATTGGTTGTAATTTGTTTTTTTTATATTTATTACCCAATGGTACATACTGTTAAATGTACCTTTCTAATATTTGTTTGAATAGTTTCCATTTTTCCTCAGTGTTTTTATCACTAAGGCGTTTATGCCAGTCGATATGTTGTAGAGCTGCCCTAATCTTATTAAAATTGGCTTTTTTAAAATTATATGTTTTAATATACCCCACATGCTTTTGCTTTTTTGAGTTTATTTCAAAAGTTACCATATTGTGCTCACTATTTCCCAAATGCTCCCCTACTTGAATGTTGGTTAAAAGATTAACATCGTTTGTTATAACGAGATCCAGACAAGCATCCTTTCTAGTTGGTCCTTGTACCAGTTGTGACATAAAGGTGTCATTTAACACATTCAAAAAACGGATTCCCCTAGCTGAAGTACTAGTCCCTCTATCCCAATTTATGTCCGGGTAATTAAAATCTCCAATAATCAATGTGTTCCCTGATTTGCAGCTTCACCAATTTGCTCTAACAGCAGTTCTTCCTCATTAATATTTACATTTGGTGGTTTATAACATATCCCAACCAATAACGTATTTCCCTTTGTTTGCCCCAAGCAGATATCTACCCATAAAGCTTCCACATTTTCCTCGTCACACTCCACATGCCTAAGATTTGATTTGAACTCAGTGAATACTCAGTGAATACAGTGATATTAGATCTGATGCACCCGGAGTCCAATCAGGCTTTATGCCCGGAGCATCTTAAACATCTTGGATGCAATACACCAGAGAAGTCTGCCCTCTGTCTTGGTGGCCTTAGATGCTGAGTAGGCATTTGACAGAGTCTACTGGTCATTTCTTGTGCAGACTATGCTGGCATTTGGTATAAACGGTCTATTTTCCGAGTTGACTATGGCACTTTATGCCGGAACCCAGAGCGAAGATTACGGGTCATTCCCTGGCCTCAGAGTATTTGTCAATCCGAAATGGTACCCATCAGGGGTGCCCTTTGGCCCCATTGCTCTACACTCATACAATGGAGCCCTTGGCTGAGTATCTGTGTAAATCCCAAGAGGTAAGAGGTATAGTGATAGGGAAGCAATAACATACCATAACGCTCTATTCTGATGATGTTCTTCTTTCACTATCTTCACCTGAACTATCGATTCCCGCTCTCCTGATTGCTCTCGATAAGTATGGTGCCTTTTCAAACTAGAAATTAAACCTCTTGAAAACCCAGATTATCCCTCTATATTTGTCAGTGGCTGTTATTAACAAGATTCAGTTCAAATAAACATTGTTCTCACCAGATTGATTACCTAGGCATTAAGATTTGCCCCAGCCTGGAAAAATCGCTCCCTTAAACTACACGAACATGCCATCCGAAGTCATTCAATTTAGGATATCTAGAAGGGTGTTGGGAGAGTTTGACCTATTGTTCTCTAGATTTGTTTGGTCCACAAGAAGGCCTCGGATTCCTAGTAGGACTCTCAAACATGGCCTAGACCAAGATGGACTAGCTTATCCAGACATTAATAAGTTATACGATGCTGCTCAGATCTCACATGCCCTAGCCTGGGACTGAACTTTGGTATGTGAGGCCGGTTGGTATACAATCGAGAAGCTTAGTTGTAAAAGCATACACCCATTTTTGCTGTGCTGGGTAACAAGTAAATACTATAAGATGCTGGAAATTAAGATTTCAACTGTTGAAAACATAATGTCCTCCTTATAGTATGTGAAAAAAACAAATGAGGTATAAAAACAATTTTTCTAGACTGGCACCTCTGGAAGTAATCTCAATGTGTTTTCCTGACATCACCATAACATTTTTGTTAATAGTGGGATCCTGATGATTGGGGACCTATACCTTAATGAAATTTGGCATCTTTTACAATTCTAAATTGTAAATATGGTCTCCCGGTTTGTGAGCTCTTTAATTATCTTAGAATCAAGTCCTTCCTTATATCAAATCCTCCTATGCCTCCACAGGCATGGGGGGATTTTTTGTCTTAGGACACTTCAAAAAATGCATTCTCTAAGACCTTATGTTTTTTTTATTCCAATAAATCGTTGAGAAACTCAGGACTTTTCTACAGTCAGACACGGGCGGTCCTATCCTCTACAGAACTGATTCAATGCCTGGTGTAGCACCAGGAAAGCACTTCACTGCATTAACTTGCATGAGCAATTTTTTAAGCTTACTCACCGTTGATATATGGTTCCATCTAGATTGTTTAAATTCCAGTCGGGCTTTGATGAGTATTGTTGGAGATGCCAACTCGAACTGGGCAGTCAATTTCACATCTGGTGGGCATGTGGCTGCCTATATGAGCTTAAACCTATACTTAGAAATTTACTCAGGAACTTATTCAGACCTAGTTCAGAAATAACCCCACAAACATTTCTTCTCCACCTAGATATGCCAACACTTAAACACCAGACATTCCTGCTAATCAATCTCTTGCTCACATTTAAGATTTGTCTGGCCATATGTTGGAAGCTGAAACACCTTCCTTCATGGCTAGAGATTAAAGCTTAAATTGATTTCCAGTCCAATTCCTATAAATACTTTTATAACGATGATGAGTTGAGAATTAACCTATTTAATAAAATCTGGCATCCATGGCTGACTCTCACTTCTAAGATTTGCCTCCACACTGTGGTGTGTCTCCCGTTCCACTCTGACGAGCTATGAGTACTTACCTACAAAGACTTTTTAACCAATGATAAGCATTCTGTCCACTTACCTTGTGTCATGACATAGTTCCAAGTAACCTGCCTGTACCCTCTGCCGCCACCCACTTTACGCTGGTTTGAGTTTGTAAGTATGATGAAAGCGTGTGGCTGTATTTTTTATTTATTTTGGTATTATGAAACCCTTGTCCATACCATTCTTAGCATTAACAAAACGGTCTGTCCCGACTAATCAATATGAAAGTTAGCGTATGACTGTCATTCTTTCCTGATTGTCAATCTGTAATTATATAGAGTCATGTAATATTTATATTTTGTCTATTTGTATTTGCATCTTTTTTTACCTCTCTTTTATAAAATTCAATAAAGATTTATAAATATAAAAAAAAAAATCAGACAAATCAGAGACATCCTATATAAGATATATGGAAGCCAATAAAGCCAATTAACCTACAACATTAAAACATTATAGCCAAAGAGTGCAAGACCAAAAGTAAATAAACTAAAACAAACTTCAAAAATGAAAGTGTAGATTTGGAAAAGGCAGAAATGTTAAATAATTATTTTTCTCCCATATATATCAAGGAGGAACACATGAAAAGAGATATAAAAATAATTGCTTCTAAAAACTTGCAGAAATACTGTGATTTGGTGACTCAAGACAAGGTTCTACCGCAACTAAAGAAAGCTAGTATAAATAAAGCCCCTTGACATGATGGTATTCACCCACAAGTACTTAAGGAACTAGATGTGGAAATACGTGAAGCTCTGTATATGTAACTAGAAAACTCAACCCACACATTGATTTCACTTCCAACCTTTCTAACAAAAATACATGTTAAGGAGATCTACAATTGAAAATAGAGAAAATTCCCCAAACTACGTCTTATATCCTGCTTTAATAAGTTATGATCAGTACTTGAAAATAACTTTGCTTTCCTCACATATTTAAAGCAAATCCCTCTATCATCAAAACCAGGACTCTTTAAAAAAGATATGAAATTCACAAAACTCTGTGATCACTATAATTTCACCACCACTTAAAGGACCACTATAGTTCCATACTCATTTTCCTGGCTCTTTAGGGTCCTTGGGTCCCCCTCACCCTCTGTGCCCCCCTCCTGCCGGGCTCTAGGGTGAGGAAGGGGTTAATCCATTACCTTTTTTCCAGCGACGGCACCTCCTCCTTTCCCCGTCATCGGCTGAATGTGCATGCACGGCAGGAGCCACGCGCGCATTCAGCCAGTCCATAGGAAAGCATTCTCAATGCTTTCCTATGGACGCTGGCATCTTCTCACTGTGAAAATCACAGTGAGAAGTGCGGAAGTGCCTCTAGCGGATGTCAATGAAACCGCCACTAGAGGCTGGATTAACCCATTTGTAAACATAGCAGTTTCTCTGAAACTGCTATGTTTACAGAATGCAGGGTTAATCCTAGATGGACCTAGCACCCAGACCACTTCATTAAGCTGAAGTGGTCTGGGTGCCTATAGTGGTCCTTTAATTCTTTTACTCTAAGTTGGTTGCATGGAGTTACTGAAAATGAGGTTTCTGTATATCTTTTATCATGTTATCTTAGTTAAGCACTTGTGCCTTCTTGTCTATTTTGTATTATTTCTTTTGTCCACCCTATCCAAAATCAACATTCTCTTTTGGGCCTTTTCAACCTACCTTGAAACATTTTCACCTCCAACTCTAAAATACATATTTTAACCCTTTATCTTCTGTAAATTTCTATTTTTATATCTTGTATTAATCTGGTTGTCTAGTGAATTACGATGTTCTTTTTGTATTTTTTTAATTTGGCTTCCTCTTACATCACTATACAAAAACGTTTATAACATTTTAATTTAAAAAATGGTTACTGATTTTTACTATTTTTAATTTACTTTTGTGTATTGACACTATTTTTCTTTGGTATTAGACCAACAGTTTCTTCTTCATACCCTTCATAATCTGGGCGCAACATGAAACGTACAGGGTTTTTTTACTAAAAGTTAAATCAAAGTGAACAGTTTGTCACAGTTTTTTTTTCACCTTTTTTTCTGTAATTGACACTAAAACCACCCATGTGTTCTTCATAACATTCATTAATGTGAGTTGTGTAGCACTGTTCTTCACTGATTTCAGTCTTGGCAATCTCACAGCAAATTAATATCTTATTTCTTGTCTCCAATTGCTTACCACCATTTGGAAACTCCTGAGTTCAGTTCTGGAACCATTTTAGCTATTTCACTAGACTAGGCATTTTAAACAATGTCCTCCAGACGTTGATTGCCTACAACTCCCAAAATTCTTTAAATGCAATAGATGACGAGATTATCCTTGGAGTTGTAGTCAATAGCTGGAGGCTGGAGCTTTAAATGTCTGCCAGGGCATACACTAAACATATCTCTCTCCATAAAATTCTAGCATTCTCTTAGAAAAGTGCAAGCTAAGGTGCAAATGAAGAAAACATATGATGCAAAAAGCAATTTTAAAACTCAAAGTTTAGTCAAAATAGTGGTCATTACATTAATTTCATTACATTTTCAGTGGGCTTTGCACACTCTTTTGTGATTAGCAGAGGCAAACT
Organism: Pelobates fuscus; assembly: GCF_036172605.1. Lineage (NCBI taxonomy): Eukaryota > Metazoa > Chordata > Amphibia > Anura > Pelobatidae > Pelobates > Pelobates fuscus. The sequence goes on from NC_086318.1 coordinate 255,561,804, forward strand.
CCAAATTGCTAAATAAATCAAAAAGGGACCCGACACTCCATATTACATTCCATTGTGTTTAATCAGAAAACATAGATATGTTTTGGGTCAAAGGCTTGAGAAAATCTGCTCCATCAACCAAAGCACGCATCCTCATTAAATGCCACTGAACAGGATGTGGCGTTCCTTTTTCATTTATACTGCATTGGTTGCATTCTCTTTCATAATATCTGCTTTCTTTTATTAGATAATTTCACAGGTATGAAATGTTCTATTGTTCTAGTAGTATCGTTTTCAAGATTATCGTAATGTTTTTATATGTTGTGGGTAGATCCTTGGACTCTTTGATTAAGCCATTTCTGTTAGTTTTATGACTGGAAACTTGTCTAACTCTCAAGTGTCAGGATTACTAGTTGATCCAGCATGCAGAAATAGTATCACCTAGGACTAAGTATAATGTCTAACCGGACCTTAGAAGGGCCGGACTTAACGTACCCGAGAATAGTGAAAATACTTGCCGAGGTCAGGGATATAAAATGAGACACAACAATGAGAGAAAGCCAAAAGTCAGGGATACCAGAAATCAGGGAAGTCATAATGAAGCCAAAGTCAAAAAACAGAATAATACAATCAGGAACACACTCTTGGATAACCAGCAAAGAAAAACCATGACAGGGCACTGATTAAAAGGCAATGTGGGTTTAAATAACCCTCTTGTAGCTGTATTGGCTGTATGTGGCCTTTGACCCCAAAACCTGCGTGCACGTCTATGACATGACGTTGCACGCACATAAGCGCCATTTTTAATATGGGCAAAGGCTTTTTAAAACTGGAACCGCAGTGGCCGACATTTCTAGGAACGCCGTACACACTGGAGACCGGGATGGAAGGATGTCGGGTAGAAGTTTGCCATGAGCAAGGTAAGTATTTTTTATTTCTGTCGGCGTGACTGCTGTGTTTCTGTGTGGCCACGCACACAGAATCATGCGGAACCGTGACATCAAGGACGTTCCACATGTACTAGAAATAGTACATATAAATAAATAAAAATCAATGAATCAATAAATAAGTATCTTACAAAACACTGTAAATTACAATAAATTAGAGAGCGCAAAAAAATAGTAAATACAAATAATAATCATCACAAAAAATCAGTCAATAGATAACAAAAGCAGCTATACAAAAGCAGCTATACATTTTTACATAAAAATCAGCAAGAAAAAACAAATGTAAGCGCTTAGTCGAACAGCCCCTATTCCACGATAGGGGTGTCTTAGAAACAAAATAAATACTTAATAAAAAATACAAATTAATGAAGAGTCTTGGAAAGTCCAATACATGAGGTTCAACAGGGTTATTAAAATCCAAAAGCCAATGTCACAAAGTATCTCCTTCGTCCAGTAAATTGATACACTTGCAGGTACCTTAAAGGATTCAAAAATCCGAAATAGTGTAATACTAATATTTATTAAAAACAAAACCTCTTATCGACAATAGGAAGTCTTATAATAATGTACTGTGGTGCTTGTGGTGCTTGTGCTGGTCGACTAAGCACTTACATTTGTTATTTTTTTTTCTCTTATCTTACAATACATCTTGTACAAAAATGGCCAAGCAGTAATGTAACGGATCGATGGGAACCCCGACTGGGTACCTCCGTTGAAGGATGCTCCTAGCGCTTCCTGACGACTCCAAGCACTGCAACAGACACCACAACCACCGAACCGGAGAAGCATATGAATGCTCTCAAGCATATCAATGCTGTAAACAGCTGAACAGGAAAAGCATACAATCAGCTTACACTCCTGGCAATCAGCATACAATCCAATTCCCCCAATAACGAGACGACACTTCGTTTTGAGGTCAAGCAGAACTGACTGTACTGGCACATACAGCCTCTTTTATTCACAATCCACAAACATGCCCACAGGGTTTTGAAATACAACCAATCAATCCGTACAATACACACAGACACTCCCACACAAAATCTTCCCCTCTGCCTGTGATATGATTACTGAACACAATGGGTAATATAATTATCACAGGCATAGAAATACAGTTTTATAAAACATATCACAGGGACCCCAAAACATGCAATAACCCCATATCCTTGGAACAGGGGGATCTGGGTGAACCACATATCCAAAATTCACCCAGATCCGTTCAGTGGTTTGGAAGATACAGTTTAATACAGATTCCGCAGAACATATACAGGCTATATAAAACATAATTACTGTATAATGTGTCCCCTGTTGTATAGTTTAAAACTACTGCACGATGTCTTTGTGCACCAAATACCGTCGAGATGGCACCATGTAGAAAAGTCCAAACAGTGTCTGTGAGTTAAAATGGCCACCATCCATTGTTCTCACCATGTGCTTCATCCATTGTTCTCACCATGTGCCTCTGATACATGAAATGATGGCCACCCAGTAACTCCACAGTATGTCCCCAGATGGTTCTTAAAGGGCCAGCAACAGCATTATAAAATACAATATGCCCAAATACTGTATTTAAAGGGCCAAATATCCCAGGGGCCATAGTCAGCAGGCAGGAGGCGGGCAAACAGGCTTCTCCAATGCCCAGTGGTGAGGTTGGTTTCACCACAAGTAACATTTGCTTTCAGCATTTATATGTCTTACAAATTTGCATTATTGCTCAAAATAAAATGCCTTAAAGCTGTGAATACAGAGACACGTTTGGATTTTGTATTGATAGCTTATTTAGAGTTCCTATTTTGCACCTGCAAATGTTACATATAAAAGCTATCCTACATGATAAACTAACAAGAATACATACCATATGTAAAACACCTGTAATATGAAATATATATTTTAACAAGTTATTTTATTTTAGAGATTCCATTGCTTTGTTGGTCAAAAATCTGCTCACAACTGGTATAATTAATTTTAAGAGCAGAGTCCCTAATGAAAATCATAGACTGGGAGATCTAATAACACAGCACAGGTATGTATAATCATGCCTTTGATGATGATATTAAATATATATTTTTTATGTTCTAAGAATAGTAAATAAACGTCCTGCTGTTTGTGACAGACAAAAGATCCTCTGCTGAATACAAATAGCTACTCTGAAGATGCAATAGTATATTAGCTTCAGAAGCGTTTCCTGCTGCTGTTAAAGCAGAACTGTCACTGAAACTGTAAACTGAAAATAATAGTTGCTCATTCCTTCACCCATGTAAACACTGTTGAGAAATGCAATATGAATTAATGTGTGTGCAGGTATTCCTTCCAAAGAACCACTGGCTAGTTTAAGGTAGGAGGGGCTATACAGAGAATCACCCTCCCACTTGTCACTCTGTTTAGCATGTCCTTGTATTATTGTGATAGATTATCTACAAAATCTTCTGCCTGGCATAGCAGGGAGCTGCTTGTAGCATGCAGAGAATGGAGAGGACAGGGTTATGTCACTCAGTTTAACCTCCCTTTCTAGCCATTCAAAGCAGTTCCCTTTCAGATCAGGTAGAGGAAAGTGAAGATACACTACTGTGCTTCAATAAGGAGGTAAGGTATGTAGGAGGTAATGTGAAGGGTGGAGGTTTAAAATACACATACGAGATTAAAAGACACGCAATGGGTAAGTGAAACACATGGGGGTTAAGGAACAGACAAGGGGCAAGGGGAGCTTAGGAGATGTAGTGGATGAACTGAGTGCAGAGTGACACATGAAAAATATATTTTATTCCCATGGGGAGTGCCAATATACAATTCCACTCTGGCTGCAAAATAAGGTAGGTACATTACATACTTTATTTAGGGAGTTTGTAATCTTCTGAAGGTCATGCAGTGGTACCTTTGAGTGAGGTAGGAGCTCTGAGTGAGATCTTATGGCGATATCTGATAAGATGGACATTGATATGGGGATTACCAATACTGCTAAGAGACAGAATTCATCCTTTCAATATCCAGCAACAGAAAATTCGACTGTTTGGCTAAATTGGGGGGAAATAACAGTTATTGTGCAAATTAGACAGACTTGACATGAGAACTGCTTCACTTACACTTGTATGCACTTGTATATATAAAAAATTTCAACATTATTGGAAACGATCAAATCCAACACTTATATAGTCAGAATAGGTGAACATCTTGGCATTTATGGATTGACTGCTATTTTATGTTGAGTGTTAAGTGTTGAGCTATTTTGTGTTGAGTGTTGTAATATGAGTAAAGAAAGGAGAGACAGACTGTCCTACATTAATAACAAATCATTGAATTAACTTTTAATAGCAATAAAGTAAAAAGTAAAAAGAAACTAATTGAACCAAAAAATGTGAACAAGAGTGATAGAGTGAGGTTATAATGGTGAAATCTTGCAAGTTAGTACAAAAAATCTATGTGTAAATGTGTCTATCTGAAGGTGCACTCGCTAGTAGACACGAACCATATAATTACTACAAATTATACATATTAGAAACTGCTGAAAGGCATCCACTGCTCGAGATTTCTGATCTAGAAGCAACCTGGAATAATACTCTAGACAATGGTACAAATTTTAAAGTGTAGTGGTGCTAAAACCACTGGCAGCTTAAGAAACCAAACCACCCAAGTGTGATGTCCCTCCCATACTTAATACGTATTTAAAATAAAACCGGTCACACAGATTGGCTTTAAACCGCATAATTTTAAAATCTCAGGTAAAAGTCTGTAATAAAAAACATAAAGACACATCATAGTGCAGACTGATAATATATATTGGAATAGTCAAGGTAACTTGGAATACTCACAAGTTTTAGAGCCACTTAGTGGTTCACTCTACTAACTGTATAGGCGTTTTTCTCAATGTTGAGGAGATATAACGGAAGTGAAGTCCCACCAAGTACTGCAGCTCTCTTGCACAGGTACTCAGGAACCAGTTGTAGTCAAAATAATTTTATTGACAAATAAATATATTGCATAATGCATTTCAACCTTTCACAAGGCCTTCCTCAGGTACATAAGTAAAAACAAAATTAACAATATGTGGCTCAGGTGCGTTAGTTACGTCAAACTAATTACCCTTACCATATTTGGTCTAGTTCTCGGCTTTGGTCTGTTCCCGCTTTCAGTCACTCCCAATATGGAGAACGGGTGAATTTTGTCCTTTTCCTCCTCCTACATCCGTCAAGTATATTCTGTTCATGCCACCTCTAACATAGCGGCACAGCAATTTCCTGTGACGTGTTTCCTGACATTTGTGCATAGATTACTTATGACGTATTTCCTGCCCCGACTCAGTCCATGTTTCCTAATATCAAGATGGCCGCGTTGGTGTTTCCAGAACATTCCATCTCACCCAATTGGGTAGCAAACCCGATCAGGATTTTAGTCCATATAGATCAAATAAAACGGATACATGTGGGAAATAATTCAAATATAGAGCAAACAAACAAAACAAATATGCATTTAAAGGAACACTATAGTCACCTAAATTACTTTAGCTAAATAAAGCAGTTTTAGTGTATAGATCATTCCCCTGTAATTTCACTGCTCAATTCACTGTCATTTAGGAGTTAAATCACTTTGTTTCTGTTTATGCAGCCCTAGCCACACCTCCCCTGGCTATTATTGACAGAGCCTGCATGAAAAAAACTGGTTTCACTTTCAAACAGATGTAATTTACCTTAAATAATTGTATCTCAATCTCTAAATTGAACTTTAATCACATACAGGAGGCTCTTGCAGGGTCTAGCAAGCTATTAACATAGCAGGGGATAAGGAAATCTTAATTAAACAGAACTTGCAATAAAGAAAGCCTAAATAGGGCTCTCTTTACAGGAAGTGTTTATGGAAGGCTGTGCAAGTCACATGCAGGGAGGTGTGACTAGGGTTCATAAACAAAGGGATTTAACTCCTAAATGGCAGAGGATTGAGCAGTGAGGCTGCAGGGGCATGTTCTATACACCAAAACTGCTTCATTAAGCTAAAGTTGTTCAGGTGACTATAGTGTCCCTTTAAATAATATAAACATAAACATTAGATATAAACATACCAATCTGATCTGTTATTGAACCCTAAAAATTACTAAAATATAATGGAGACATAAAAGAGCTAATATTCAATAATACTATGTAAAATATGAAATTTGATTAAATATTTAAAATGTAATAAATTATTACAAATTAATTTACTAGAATCTATAAACAGATATATAAAGAAATGTGTATATACAGAAGTAAAACAAAATGGGGATTTTTTTTGGGGGGGTGCGGGGGGCAGTGAACCTTAAAGTATGGAATTTATTTTAAAATCAATATTCAATCCCTTGGTGAACAGTGTCTGCAATTCCAAAATCCATTTTATTTCCTGTTTTCCCAAAATGCAGGCAATGTTCCCTCATCTTCAATGTCCATTGACCTTCTCTTTAGCCATAAACTCAAGTTCTTTCAGATTAGAATTGTGTACCTCCAAAAAGTGTTTTGATACGCTATTCTTAATGAAATCATTCTTAATATTTCTCACATGTTCACTAATTCTTGTTTTTGGGGTCTAGATGTTTTGCCCACATACCGTAAGCCAATTTTACATTTCAATAAATAACGTTGTTAGAATGGCAAGTAATTAATGTTTTGATGTTATATTCCTTATTAGTTATTGGTGACTTAAAACTTTTCTCATTCTTGTTAATGATCTTCGTATAAAAATCCTTTCTGGTTAGCTGACTATTCATTTCCTTCTCAATATAACTAGAAGTTAAAATCTGGTTTAAATATTTTGCTCCCCTAAACACAAATTTGGGTTTATGGCCTATAAATTTCTGAATTCCCTTATCTTGTCTTCGGATGTGCCAATTACGATTCATAATGTTGTGCCTATTTTGCATCAAAAATTGAAAATCATGGGTATCTGTTTCTTCTTTGCTAACTCTCCCTTTTTGGTTTTATATTGCAATAATGAAGCCATATCCATTTTAGTAATTTTTTTCAATCTCTTTTTGAAGGGTATCATCTTCATAATATTTCTGTTTAAATAGTTTCTTTAATATTGCAGATTGATTTGTTAAATAAATACTCTGTCTGATGGCTCAGACAAGAAGGAAATAGGTCCAAGATCAGAGTACCCCTCAGAAGGTCTAGCTGGGGAGGGCCGCTGGGTCCAGCCTCCAGCCAGTGTCGGTCAGCAGGTTTTCGGATCCTGGTAAGTGCTCCACTCAGAGATGGATGTTTTGAAGTAGGCACAACTGATAGATGTCCCTCGTGAGATCCGACAGTAGTTTCAACTGAGATCCTCCTATGCGGTTGATGTAGCGAACCACGGATGAATTGTCCATACGAAGGATGAGAGAACCATTGGACAACTTGCAAGAAAAACTGTGGATTGTAAAAGAGCCAGCCAACAGTTCCAGATTTTTGATGTGGGAGGACCTTTCCAGTGGCATCCATGGACATCCTGTACAGGAGACTAGACAGGTAGCGCCCCAGCCAAGAGAGTTGGCATTTTATTCCAGGACGAAGATGAAGTCTGGTTGAGAGCAGACAGGTGTGCCGTCTTGAACCTTTACAGAGGGCCTAGAAAGATTGCCTGAATGGATGAGACCAATCATAGAGGCAAGATCACTCAGTCGAATCCAATCCCTCCAAAGGAACACATTTCCTTCCAGATGGCTGACATCCTGTAAAGTAGAAGCTTCAAAATCACATGAACTGGAGGGCGGAGCTTGACCATCAACCTGGAGAGTTGCCATTCTTGTATGCTTCTCCACAAACCTCGTTAAATCCAGGGAATATATAGCTACAAGTGGCCCATCCGGCTACAAAAAGTGGTCACTAAGATCCCTTAACCCATCCTGAGGTGGTAGATGCCATTCTTCACGGCTTCCCATCAGCCCAGCCGGAGAAAAAAAAACAGGGCCTACCCAGCGCTGACGCACGTGGGCCTGGAGGCAATCCTGAGAGGCACAGCGGCAAGGCAAGTGTGGGACTGGGCAGCCCCTGAGACGAAAGACCAACCGGCTCATATGCCAGCCATGGGACGCCGATCCCAGCGCCCGCAACACACAGCAGACAACAGGGATATTGGGGACATGCTCCAACGGCCTCCGCAGGCCAAAACCCCCCTGCCGAATCCCCGCGCCCCGTAGCCCCCACTCACCACCTAAACACAGAGGCCTCCATGGACGCCCAAGAAGAGAGCCCAACACATCAGGAAGACCCGGCCGACATGGCCCCAATCACCAGACAGGATCTAAAAAGCCTGCTGTCGGACTTTCACAAAACTTTGGCGGCAGAACTTGCTCCCATTAAGAAAGACATCAAAGCAATTACCGACAGGGTGCAGGCATCTGAAAAATACATCACGAGCCTACAGGACCACCTGTCTGAGCTACATAACTCAGTGCAACAATTATACACACAACAAAGAGACATGGCTGCACAACTTACCGCACTGGAAGAAAGGCGAAGGCGCACTAACATAAAGATAAGGGGCATACCTGCCGAAATCTCGCCAAATGAACTACCACACTACTCCAGGCGCCTCCTGGCCACAATCTTGCCTCCAGCTACGGCGAAAAAACTAGCCACAGCAGAGATATATCGCCTACCCTCATCCGTCAGGGCACCAACAAATATAGCCTGGGACGTGATACTTAAGTGTCCAACAGTACAAGACAAAATATTGCTCATGGCGGCTATTAAAGGGAAAACACCGCTGAGCTTCGAAGGAACTACACTGAACTTCTTCCAGGACCTCACGAGAGCCACCCTCACCTGGAGGAAAACTTTCTCTCCCCTCACCAGTAGCTTGAGATCAGCGATCATCGAATACAGGTGGGGAAACAACGGTTCCCTAACAGTGCAACAGAACGGAACACAACATACACTCACCTCAATGGAGGGCGCACCCGCGCTCCTGGAGACACTGGGTCTGGACATTCCAACCACTGCTACCCTACCTCGGAGTCCAACCACAGGCAACTGGGACCCAGAACACATCACTCCCTTTGTCCCACGGGCCGGGAGTTCCGAGACCACGGACCATCGACATCCTCTGGGGACCAGTTTGATGCAGGGTACCCAGCCCCCCCAGCAGAGACATGTCTAGGACTCACGTATAATCCTTTGCATATATAACTAATACCAAAAGTTTATTACCCACCCTGTTGAATGTGTTACGATTTAGCTTACACGTCGCCACTCGGTGACTATCCTCTATGGTCGAATCCGCATATATCTAGCACCAAACGATACAACATGTACAACATAACCCACCTCAACTAACGGGACACGCCTGTACACCCACACATACATTTCCAATACATCACACTGAGACGCAAAACTGACAGATGAGCATGGGAAGCCTCTATATAACCTCACACACTCATACAACAAACACTATAGGTCTATGGGCACAAACCTGAGGAACCTCAAGAAATACACCATGATAGACACATAAAGACAGCCTGCACACAGCTTGTTTCATAAACTACACCAAAAAGCAATTACTCAAGACTGCCCACAACTATTGAGCTATACCTATTTCTTAACCAGTCTATTCCCTATCTTCTCCTATGTATAGTATTCTATTGATCAGACTGTACCGATAGCAATCTGACTGTTAAACCCCTAGCGATAGCATGTTTATGCCTAACAAGAATCTAACCTGGCGGTCATCACGCACACTAGCCCTAGCTACCTAACATGATAATTTTTTATCTAAACATAGTTTCACATAATCACGCTAGAATTGCGCTATACTACTAACTACTCTCCTCAAACATATATATAAAAAATGTGCACAGTTACTCATGCCATACAATTGTATTTACTTGTCTACTAAATTCCTGGCAATCGCTGTTGTGGCATTGCTAGAAAAATTTTATCTGTATAATATATGCACGAAAAATAAAGAATTTAAAAAAAATCACATGAACTAAATCTAACCAGGGAGAGTTACGGATTCTCTGTGTTTAAAATGAAATGCAGATCCTGCAAGAGGCTCATCATGAAGGAGGTCTGCTGGTGTAGAGTGTTGGGGTTGCATACAAGAAGGAAGATGTCGTCCAGGTATGCGATGGAGCAAATGCCTCATTCTTGAACAAAAACATCTGTGATGGGTGAACTGGGACAGTGAGATAAGCATGCTTAAAGTCCAGTCTGGAGAAACATTTTCCCTTGTACAGTAAGTCTCGTAAAAAATGGATGCCTTCCATCTTGAAATGATGATATATGACAAACACATTGAAGTATCTAAAGCTGATGATGAGGCAAACGTCTCCGGTCTTTTTGTAGACTAGAAAAATGTTGCTGATGAAACCACAGAAATCTCTTGGTGATTCAATAACACCTTTTTCTCACAGAGTCAGAAGTTCCTCGTAGACTAGAGATTGGTTCAATGTCGACATGAAGATTGTAGAGGGCAGGTGGTCCTGAATCAGAGGGGTGACAACTGACAATAGGCAGAGAAGAAACCATGTGTGGTCTTACATGCATTGTATCGTCCCCTGAAGAGAAAAGCACACCTGCCATGTTGTTATAACACCACTTGAATAAATATATAGAGCATAAGCTAAAATGTTGTAGACTATAGTAAGCATGTCTTATGTTTATGTCCAGATCACCAAACAACTATGTGTAAATCTAAAAGAAACTAAATATATATAATTATAGCTGCAGAAGCAGTTAACTCACCTGAAAAAATGGATAGGGGTTTTAGAGAGGATGTTAATAATTCAGGCAAACCACTGATCCAATGAGGACCCAGAGAGGAGCCTGAGTGTCGTGTTTTCTAAGGTAGGGAGTCAGCCAGTCCATGAGAAAGGGTGGAGGAGGTATGCGAGAGAGGTCTCATGATGTAAATACAACAAGCCCAGCGGCTGCCAATTCAGTGTTATAATGAACGACCAAATGAACGCCATTTGGTTGTGCTGAATATCATTCACGCAGGAAGAAAGAAAAAGGAGAAGATACCCCACCGGAGTACCAGGTCCAGAGGACTAGGGAGAAGAAAAATAGAGCGGTCTAGGAAAAAACCAAACCAGAATAAAAGGTTTAAAAATACATGGGAGTGGCAAGAAAAATATAAAACTATATAGGGCAATAATAGTAATAAAGAAAAAGAACTAAGGCAAGTAAACATCAATAGCACACCCAACACAGATAAGTCAAACCGTAAATCTAATATTATAGAAGGATACTAAGGGTAAAAAAAGGGCCTGGGGCCACAGAATTGAAGCAGAATAACCTGGGAGGCAGCAGCATAGAAAGAGTATGTATGATGGGCCTGTTATGGTTTTATAACACTATACTGTTTTCTGATTGATTGTTTGTTCTTTTACTCATTGTATTTATTTTATTTATTGATAGAATATAACAATTTACAAGAGTTATTGACAGACCTGATTTGTACAAAAAGTAGGTTAACAACGTATTGCATAATATTATTTCAAGGAGTTCCCATGCTAAATATATCGTAAAATATAAACAACCATTTATACATGAAATCTCTAGACATAGTTACAATAATATCTCTCTAGTTATTGTCTGGAAATTCAATTTATTTTAATAATATAACCACATACACTCATATCATTAAATAAAAAAAAGAAAAGAAAAAGACTGAGACTCGACAAGGGGCTACAAAAATCAATAGACTTGTTCACTTATAGGATAGTTATTTGTCCAGGGTTGCCATAATTTGGCCAAGTTCTTTCTAGTACTAGTATTAAAAATAGAGTTTGATTCCATTATGATGATATTCTATTTGTTCCATGATCTCATACCAAAGTAAAGGAGCAGAAGATTTCCAAGCTCTAGCTGTACATATTTTAATAGCAAAGAATATATGGGCCTGAAGATATTTTTGATTATTGTCTCGAGAAGGAAAGCCAATATTAAAAAGAAACAATTGGGGACTAATTGTTCTTTTACTCTTAACTCCTTGTTGCTGCTGGGAGGTTTTCATTAAAGAAAGCCTGTCTTATAGTAAAATTTATATAAAACATCATCATCGCCTTATAAGGCGAAACGCATTAAGTGGGACTTTATTCCTTTACCTTTTATGGTTTTTTTATATGTTGTTTATATTAAAGTATACTATTTTAGTTACATTTTATATTCATTCTTTTTTTTTACCTCCTGGATCCTGGATATCCTTGGTGGGGATTATACCACCTAAGCTGATTATACTTGAGCAAGTTATGTGCCCTAGCAATTGTAAGTACAATATTATTCACTATTTTATTTTATTATTAGTACTTACTTCACCATTGGCTGCTATTTCCTTTTTTGCATATACCACGCATACTGCACTTTGGAAACATCTGCATTAACCATAACAACAAATACCAAGACGGGGATTGTACCGTCCAAGCACATCACAGCTGAGCTCTGTTATAGCTCATATAAATGTGAGTGAATTGTGTGTAGCTATATTCACCACTTTGAGAATTTAACAAACTGTATTGCACTATTATTTTTATTCTGTGTTTTATTCCGAGGTTCTGATTTTCTGGATACACTTGAGAATATATGGATGTATATTTTGCATATATAAACTATTATACACTTCCTTTCTTTCTTGTCAACTATTCACAAGGTTTGGGAATCCTTGTTTCGTATACTGCTGCCTGTTCACCATTTACTATAGCGAGCGCCTATCATCCTTTTTTTCTATCAGTTGATGTTACACTGTATTGTATGCTTTTAGTATTACATTTGGTCTCCAAATCCATATTCTAAACTGTTACTGAGATTAATTGTGGTATTATCTTAAAGCTGAGGATACATTTATGTGTAATTACTATTGCTAGAAACTCACTACAATATTGTAAAAGGAGCCTTTTGTTTAGTTTGGTATATCTGTTTTTAATTCAATAAACAGGTCTTTTCAGAGTGAGATAATTTATTGTAAATGTTTGCATATAGAATCCAGTTCATTCTTTTGTTCTGTGCTTCCCTACTTTTGAAGAAAAGTGATTTTTTTTTTTTTTTTTTTTTTTTAATAAATCTTTATTAGACAAACATTTTTTCATTTTTTTGACATACATCAAATATGCAGGAATTAATGCTTAACATATATGCACATCTGTCCAATAAATACATGGATCTTTTATGTTTAACATGCATAACACACAAATAGTAATCGCGTATTCACTCATAATCCGGCATATCAGTACTAACATACCAACAAAAACAACAGTAACAACAATAAGGCACACCAGAAACAAAAACAAAAACAAAAAAAAACAAAAAAAACAAACAAAAAAAAAAAACATCCACCAGCTCAGAGCACATAATCAAAATATGTTCTTTTCCACCTATAGTGGGGTTATTGACTTCTATTTACAATTCAAGCGATCTTTCTCTATTTCAACAGATATCTATATATCTCGTATAAATCGCATTGAAAGATAACCATCTATGGGGTATTTATCCAAATAGTGAACTGTAATTATCTAACCATTCCCTATACCAATTGTTTTTTCTAGAAGTAGCATTCGCGTTTTTAATCATTTCATATTCCATTGATATTTGATACCTTACTTGTTCTATCAGTGATCGTTTATTAAACGGCTTGGATATTTTCCAATTTCTCGCAATAATAATTTTAACAGCGACTAAACAATGGATAGCCAGACATATCTCTTTTTGAGAATCAAAAGGCAAATTCAAATGTATAAGAGCCGAAGCGGCATTCTCCGGAATTCTATCTACGGACATAGATGTAAAAATATTGAAGGCCCAGGACCAAAGAACTTTAACAACTGGACATGACCACCAGATATGTATGTAGGTGCCTAAATGGCTTCCACATCTCCAACAAGTTGGCTCGACAGAATGAAACATTTTGGCTACTCTAACAGGTGTATAATACCATCTGTAGAGAACTTTGAAGTGGCATTCTGACAGATTTAAACAGTGGATATATTTATTTACCCGCGTTAAAGAGGAGTTCCAGTCATCTATCGAAATTTGCACTTTCAAGTCTAGTTCCCACGTCTTGATCACTCTATAGGGAGACTCCTTAAGGGATTCCAACATTGCTGAGGCAGCAGACATGCTCTTTTTAATAGGTTGCAACTTAAACATAAATTCCAAATTTTTAGCAAAAATGGACGTCGATTTGAGCACGTTTTTGTGTATAAAGTTTTTTATCCGCAAATATGTGAAAATTTCTCTAGATGGAATATGAAAAGTATCGTTTAAGGACTGAAATGACAAAATGTTATCGCCTTGCATAATTTGTAATATCTTAATTTTATCTGCATTAGGCCAGTTCTTTAAAGAAAAATCTATTATAAGGCTTTGCAGTATATCTAGTGTACATGTCTTGGGTATCTTATTCATTAGGCCTAGTTTTTTCTTAATTTTTATCCACTCTTCCAAAATTTGAAATAATATCGTAGATTTCTTGAACATATTGGTTAAAGAATTATTTGTAACTGTCCACATCGCGAATTGCAATGTGTCAGTTTGCACCATTTCAGACTCTAAAATATACCATGGTTCGAGGACCTGCACAGGATCCTGAAGAAGATAAATATGTCTAATAATATTTGCGTAATAACTATAGGTTATACTAGGGTAATTTAGTCCACCATTAGACAATTTTTTAGTTAAGATTTTTTGAGCAATTCTGGTTTTTTTATTATTCCAAATAAAATTGTTAAAACTGGCTTGGATCATAGCCAACCATGGCCCCGGTATTTTGAGTGGCATCATAGAGAACATAAATAGCCATTTAGGCAAAATGTATGAATTAATAATATTAATTTTACCTTGCCAGGAAGTTTCTAAGTTTTTCCATCTTTTAAGTTTGAAATTCATCTTTCTCATGAAAAATATTGTATTCCTCTCCATTATGTCTGTCACATTGGCGGTTATGAAGAGTCCCAGATAGTTTAATTCCACATCAGTCCATATAAATTTATAAGAATGGGTTAAGATGTTTACCATATCACTATCGAAATTCAAAAACATTGCTGTGGTTTTAGTTACATTTAATTTAAAGTTCGACAAATTGGAGTACCTTTTAATTTCCTTCATTAGCGTTTTTAAAGAGGACTCTGGAGATGTAAGAGTAAGTAACGCATCGTCCGCGTATAATGATATCTTAATATCCATCAAGTTCGTTTGGACACCTTGGATTAGGGGATTATTCCTAATATTAATTGCCAAAGGCTCGATAGACAATATATACAGCAGGGGGGAGAGAGGACAGCCCTGTCGTGTACCATTTTTGAGTGCAAACCACCCTGCCGTAATATTTGGACCCACCGTTCTAGCAGTGGGGGAGGAGTATAGGGCCATAATGGCGTTATGTATCCAGCCCGTGAACCCAAAAGCGATAAGGAGTTCACTGAGGTAGCCCCACCCAACCCTGTCGAAAGCTTTCTCAGCATCCAACGACAGGGCCAGGAAGGGCCTCCCATTTCTATTAGCCCAGTCCAAAGTATCGATTATTCTCCTAATATTGTTGGATACTTGCCTACCCGGCACAAACCCTATCTGATCTGGATGGATCAGCGTCGCAACAATAGACTTAATTCTATCCGCGATAATGGCCGCGTAGATCTTCATGTCCACATTAATCAAGGCTATAGGTCTATAGTTACTAGGATTGTGACTGGGTTTATCAGGTTTCAGTATCGGAACAATATTGGCCTGTAGTAATTCAGTTGGAAAAGATTTATTTAGAGCTATTTGATTAAACATTTCTGTTAGAGGATTAATTAATAGGGACTGCATTTGTTTATAATATTTATTCGTGAAGCCATCGGGGCCCGGAGTTTTGTTAGTAGGAAGTCTATTTATTTGAAATTTGACTTCATCAGCCGAGATAATCCTATTTAACATTAGTAGATCCTGCGGTGTAACTTTTGGGATCTGGGTTTCGGCAAGATAGTTTTGTATATCTTTTTGATTGGGCGACAATTTAAGATTATACAGATCTTCATAGAATTGATTAAATCTGTCCCCTATTTCAGCCGGTGTCGAATAGATCTTTTGGCCATCCGTCAGTTGTTCCACCCTGTTTTTTGCATACTGATTTCGTAGTCTTTTAGATAAGTTCTTATTGGCTCTATTACCAGTATAGTAATTTTTTAGTCTTAGTTTATGGATATTTAATTGAATTTTTTGTTCCACTTTAAGATTAATTTGTTTTTGTAGTCCTTTTAACCTAGTTTTTGTTTCTGCGGCGGGATTTTGTTTGTTTAGTTTAGATAAATTATAAAACTCAATATATAAATCAGTTAGGGTCTTCCCGTTTTTGGACCTCATTATATGTGCTAATTTAATTAGGTAGCCACGCATAACTGATTTGTGAGTGCACCAATTGTTTGCAGGCGAAGTATCGGATGAGTTGTTTTCTAACCAAAAGAATTTTAATAATTGGGTTATTTCTTCCTTGTTTTTCGGGTCATTTATTAGGGCGTCATTCAATCTCCAAGTATTATACCCCCTTGTGGATTTATTACCAAAGTCTAGTAAAATAAGGCTATGATCCGACCATAGACTCTCTTTAATTTCGCTTGATTTGCATAAGGGTATCACATTGGCCTCTAATAAACAAAAATCAATACGAGCGTATGAACCATGCACGCACGATTGATGGGAATAGTCTTTATCCGTTGGATGTAATAATCTCCATATGTCATGAAGGTTATATTGTTTACAAATATTTTTTAATTTCTTAGATTGTTTGGCAGTTCTTTTATCATTTGTAGTAGCAGAGATATAAGTTTTGTCCATTATGGGATCTCCCACACAGTTAAAATCTCCTGCTATTATTAAATACCCCTTAGCTACTTTATCCACTCTATCCATTATTGATGCAAATTTTGACATAGGGTCAACATTCGGTAAATAAACATTTACTAAGGTATAGATCTTTTTATCCATTACGCATACAATAATTATATATCTGGCTTCTTGGTCTAGTTCAATATATTCAATTACCAATTCAATATTACTATTGAAGACGACTGCAACTCCTCTTTTTTTCTTGTCTCTTAAAGAAGCATGTACAATATTGGTAAATTTAACCCCGCCCCATCTTTGTTTAAGATCTTGCAACCAGTGAGTTTCCTGTAAGAATGCCACTTGAATGTTATGTTCACTAAGGGTATCATATAATCTACTCCTTTTTTTGTTCGTGTTTAAACCTTGAACATTTAAAGATAAAAATTTTAACATCTGTGTCTATCAGAGAATTAAACAGGTGTAATTATATTCAAACCCCCAGTCACCCCACATAGGAGTACTCTTGTCATTTTTTTCCACTCCTTTGTCCATGAATTCAGAAGCTCTGAGCGTGGGATAACATAAACAAACATAATAGAAAGAAAAAAAAAAAAAAAAAAAAAAAACAACCAAAAAACAGACAACAAAAAACTCCATCACATTAAAATTGGATCGAAAAAGATCCAACTTGGTCATCTAACATACAGCTAGATTTAGAAAGAAGGTGATTCTTTCTGCTCTATTTTAACCGTAGATTTCCGATAGTAATAGAAATCAACGTCAACAATGTAGTATTACTACACCAAGAGGGGCGAGCCTACCACCGGGCCCAGAAAAAAAACGCCTTAGAGAAAACCACTTTATCGCATCGGAGGGGAGAAAGAGAGAAAAAAAAAAAAAAAAAAAAAAAAAAAAAAAGAAAAAAATTCCCTTTAAGGACATAAATCATTTATATCGTTTAAACCAAATCAACTTCTCACATTAATATATTAATGATGCAACATCATATCGGCTGTTAAGAATATATATACACTGTGTTTTTTTCTTTGCATTATATCATTATTTCAGTGTGTATCTAAGTATACCCCTTCTTATTGGTCTACAGAAAATTGCCCTCCTAGTGCAAGTGTATGTGGTAACAATTTATGTGATATAATACTACCCTAGCAACATTTTCCAATCCTATCCCATTTACCAAAGATTATATCCCCATGTGGATTTATATTTTATCAATGTACCTCACTGAGGTCTTTTCTTATTTCTCACTACTGTGTCTCTTTGTTGTTTTAAGTTATGTCCTTTTTCCATGTATCTTTAAACCCATGTGTGTCATTATATTTGTGTTACTCCCGTATGAAGAAAAGTGATTTTAATGTGCAGCTAATCTATTTGTGTTTTAGTAATTAGCTCATGTAAATTAGATAATTCTATACTACACTTTCTTTTTTCTATTATTGGTAGATGCACAGCATAGTTATCAGTATATGTTACTGCTCTACAGGAAATATACATGATAAAAACTACCAGGGAATACACTAACCAGTGAATTGTAGTGAACAGAAATCCAGATGACAAAATTTTGTCTAAAATACACTTTAGTCAAATTGGACAATTTTTTACAAATGAGTTATGTTGGCCTATATTTTGCAGTTTAATTTTACACTTCAGTTTAGAGTTTAACAAACTGAATAATAATTCTCCTCAGCTTGCATTCGGCTTTAAACAAATCGTTGCCACTTACACAAACAGAAAAGGTCATAGACTTGATCTAGTGTTCCAGTCTGGACTAGAAGTGTCACCAGTAACTGTTAATCCAGTTGTTGGTCAGACCACCATTCCATTCACTTCTCCATTGTATCACAATCAGCCAGACCCAAGCCTCAGATCCTAGTCAAACAACGCTCATTAAAAGGGGTGATGCCATTGGATGTAACATCACGTATGTGAACTAAGTGAACCAAGTTAACTAATGGGCACCTGTGAAAACCCTTAGTCCGACTCTACAACAAAATCAGAAAGCATTGCACCAACATGCATATGCACTGTCAAAACCCACAACAATGCACTGTAGTTGGATAGCACCATCAGAGAAATGAAGAGAATAGGCCGTAAACTCAAGAGAAGGTGGCGCAGGGCACATGATCCAGAGGATAAAGCTGCTCTTACCAAACATCTCAATGAATATCAATTCAAGATAACTCAGAAAAAATCTTCATTTTTATCACGTGAAATTGCACTCTCCCACAATAGACCCAGGCAACTGTTTCGCACAGTAGAAGGGCTCTGCAAACCAGCATGCATGTATATCCCCACCACTTTTCTCAGGATAAATGTGAAGCATTTGCGAACTTCTTCAGAGACAAGATATCCTGCATCCAAGCCTCTACCACAGCAGGCCAAACAGTTACACACCAGAAACACTACAATGGAATGCCAGATTGCCCCAGTTTATAGTACACTTTTACAAATGTGGATATAAATGGAGTTAAAAGTACCATGTAAAAGTTGCACTCTACTGCATATGACTTAGACCCTGCTCCAACTCAGCTTATATCCGCATGCATTGAAACACTTGCCCGAGCCCTCACAAAAAAAGTGCAGTGATCACTAAAAACTGGAGACTCTCCAGATCCTCTAAAAGAAGCTGTGGTAAAATGACTCCTAAATAAACTCCTAAAGAAACCTTTAATAGACCCAGACTGCAGGGCTAATTACAGACCAGTATCCAACCTTTTATTTCTGGGGAAAATAATTGACAAAGTAGTGGCAACTCAACTGGAGGCCCATCTATCAAACTTGAACATCTTTGATCCTGTCCAGTCAGGTTTCAGATGTCGCCACAACAGAAACAGCGCTAGTCCGAGTGCTAAATGATCTCCTTATGGTGAGAGACAAAGGTGATTATTCCATTCTAGTCCTCCTGAATCTCTCAGCTGCATTTGACAGCATTGACCAGAAGAACACTTGCAGCACATCTGTGGTATAGGAGACACAGGCCTTAACTGGTTTAAATCTTTCCTCACTGGTAGATCACAGAGAATAACATCATGATCAAGCTCATCAGCACCAACATAATTGGCCTGTGGAGTACCACAAGGATCCATCTTGTCTCCCATGCTATTCGCAATTTACTTGCTACCACGGGGGGACATCATTAGGGAACATGGCCTAAGGTATCATTGTTACACTGATGACACACAACTCTACTTCTCCTTTGCTCCAGATACTACAGACCCAACATGTTGCATCAACAGTTGCTTAGCAGACCTCATAGATGAATGCTAGTTTGCCTAAAGTGAACCCGGACAAAACAGAGTTACTCTTGGTGAGGGGACCCTGGGCAACAAAAATATCCCATGATCACCCACCTGGCCTGGAGCTTAAATGCTTTGAACTCATTAATTCATCAAAGGTACGAAACCTCAGACTGCTGATTGACTTTGGACTATCATTTAAACAGCAGATTTCCCCCATAATAAAATCTGCAAACTTTCATCTGAAAAACATGGCCAGGATACAACAATTCCACCGGATGATATGCCAACATTAATCTATACATTTGTATAAGTAAGTCGTATAAGTAAGTCCTTTGTAATTAACTCAACAGCACCTCATTTTTAAAAGTTAGTCAGGTGAACATAGAGTCCGTTTGGGTTACGTTAGAATTTGGTAATTATTATTATTATTATTATTATTATTATGTTATTTAAATAGCGCCATCAAATTCCGCAGCGCTTTACAATGGGATCACACAGTAACTCGTGTAGGTGTGATTTATAGGCCCCCAGGACAAATAGAAGAGTTAGATAATCTACTAGTAATAGCTAGAATTGTTTAAATAGCTAAAATGGCAATAAAGGGGGAAGTTATCATCATGGGTGACTTTAATTTTCCTGATGTGAATTGGACAACCAAAATAGCTGCTTGTGTCAGGAGCACACATATTTTAAACTCCCTACTGGGATTGTCTCTAAAAAAAATTGTTGAGGAGCCAACTCGTAAGGAGGCCATACTAGATTTAGTGTTAACAAATGGAGATTTGGTATCAGATATTACTGTAGGTGAAAGTTTAGGATCCGGTGATCATCAGCCAATGTGGTTTAATATAAGAACAGTGACTGAGTCACACCACACAAAAACTAAAGTTTTAGACTTAAGAAAAACAAACCTTTCTAAAATAAGAATATGTGTAAAGGAGTCATTATAAGACTTAAGCAATTTAAATGGAGTCCAAGAGGAATGGGATTATTTAAAGGTTGCCCTGCTGGAGGCAACAGAAAATTGCATTAGGCTTGTCAATAAAAGCAAAAAATTCAAGAAACCACTGTTGTACTCAGCAGATGTGGCCAAAATAGTAAAAAACAAAAAGTTATCATTTAGTAATTATAAAAAAACAGAGTGAGGAAGACAGAATTATCTATAAGATTAGGCAGAAAGAGGCTAAGCAAGTTATAAGAGCTTCCAAATCACACACAGAAGAGAAAATAGCACAGTCAGTAAAAAAAGGGGACAAAAATTTTTTTAGATACATAAATGAGAAAAGGAAAGTAAAACAAGGATTAGTTAGAGTAAAAACAAAAGAAGGAATGTATATAGAAGAGGATAAAGGTCTAGCTGACTGCCTCAATGAATATTTTTGTTCATTGAGGCAGTCAGAAAATGAAGGAAAGGTGCCTCAGTTAGGAAAAAACGACAAATTAGTCATTTGTTACATATGAGTTTACAGAGGAAGAGGTTCTATTTCAACTGTCAAAAGTACAGACAAATAAGTCAATGGGTCCTGATGGAATACATCTGTTTTTCTATCCTAAAGTTTAAATTTGTTAACATTTCTTCATAACTAAAATGTTCCATTTGTCTTATTAATTTTGTAGCCCACCTCTACACTTTTTCTAGTGCCATAATATCCTTCTTTAGAACAGGTGCCCAAAATTGCACAGCATATTTAAGATGTGGTCTTACCAGTGATTTATAGAAAAGCAAAATTATATTCTCATCCTGAGAATTAATGCCCCTTTTTATAAATGGCAATACCTTACTGGCCTTAGCCACTGCTGATTGACATTGCACATCGTTGCCTAGTTTTTGTCTATAATAATTCCCAAATCCTTCTCATGTGTATTTTGTGCATTTGTAACTCCAAAGTGCATAACTTTGCATTTTTCTACATTAAATTCCATCTGCCATCTAAGTGCCCAGTCCCCCAAACTATCTAAATCCCTCTGCAGCAAAGGAATGTCTTGCCTGCATTGTATTACTTTACAGAGTGTTGTGTCATCTACAAACACTGAAACATGACTTTCAGTGCTTATTTCAAAATCATTTATAAATATGTTAAAAAAGAAGTGGTCCTAGAGGACCACTTACACCTTTTGTTCAGCTTGAAAATTTACAATTAATGACAACCTTCTGTACTCTATTTTTAAGCCAATGTTTTAACCAAGAACAATAATTCTCATCTAGACCAATTTCTTTGAGTTTAAACACTAATCTCTTGTGTGGAACCGTATCAATCACCTTGGCAAAATCCAGGTAGATCACAACCATTGCAACACTCTGATCTATACTTCTACTAACTTCTTTGTAAAATGTAATTAAGTTAGTTTGTAGTTATAATGCGATCATGGCACTCGCTGCACATATGCATTATGTCCCTGATATTGGCTGATGTAGAGCAAAGAGTAGCGGAGGCAGAGCCTGACCCAACACCCAGCGACATCACACTGGAATCAGATAAGTGACAAAACGGTTTTAACAGTGCATGAGGGAGAAAGGCACAATAGGGTAACATAGTGCTAAGAATACAACTTAGTAGCTTGAACAATGTCTGGATTTTGCATTCTGAATGGCCCTGTACAGCAATGGATGTTTTTACCACATTTGGTACAAGGGCCTTCAGAGTTTAGTGACTAACCATATATGAAGCTTAGAACAGATAGAGTCATAGTAGAAAAGTTATGACAAATTATTTACATTTTACACATATTAATTTACACATTTACATAATTATATTTTTTTTATTTTCAACACTTTTCATATTTACCTACTTATGTTATTGCATTATATAAATATTGCTTTTAAAAATTATGGAAAGAAAAATTAATGAAAAAGGAAAAATAAATACTTACCTGGGTTCTAAAGCCACTACACCTGCACAGGCAAATATAAGCAGCACTAATAATCAGGAATAAATCAGGAATCCTAATCAGGAATAAACTGCACCTATCAGGAGCCTCTCATTCTTGTCTTTGTAGTTTAATCTCATGACATAAACACATGTTCTTACCAGCCATTCCACTAATTCTAAAGAATGAATGGAACTGGTCAATAGAGTGATAGCATGTGATAGCAAACATATGGTAGCCAACCATGGTTCGTCTCATTTAAGGGGGGTATGTCCTACCTAGCTGTGCATTTAGAATTAGCTCAGTGGAGGGTGGGCAGCAAACGAGATGACTTAGGATGTCGGGCTGCATCCTCGTGGTGAGCGGCTGAAGGTGCGATTGGGCGTGTAAGGAGACAGGAGCAGCCGGGACCAGTGTTCATAAAGATGCTGACTGGGATCCCCCAGTGAGAAGTGCGAGGGGAACTTTGATGACGGACTGAATTTACCGGCAGTGGTGCTCCGTGGATAGGCGAGTGTGGCTGGAGGAGACGGAGCTGCAGGCAGTAGACGGGTATGGCGACAGAGATAAGTTTCTACAAATAAGCAACAGTTTGCTACTTGGCAGCTCGCTTGTTCCGAACTTGCTTTAAACAAATAGCTTTTTTTATATATAGCACTTATATAGCACTTATATAGCACTTAAGGAGGCACAACAACCATCATAGATATTACAATATTATAACTACCTCTGGCACATTGCGGTTCAGTACGGGAGATCTCCCTAATTAAGGAGTTGCAGGGGAAGAGAAAAGGGGAAGAAAGGAAGGAGAAAGAAAGGAGGGGGGAAAAAAGAAGAAAAAAAGAAAAGTTTTTATAGCCCATAAATAGACAAATCAGACACCAATTATTGGTTTGCAATAAGAGTAAGGGGGAGCTGGAAAGCTTACTAATATTGTAATCCAATATTGAAAACAAGTAAAAAAGAAAATAAAACAGAAAAACATCATTCTTTTTTTTCTATCAAACTCGACACCAAATAAAACTAATACAGAGCTGCAGATTAATTTAAATACCCCGCCAGAAACATCCACAAAAAAGATGCTAACAGAAGACAGCCAGGAGGACAGTCAAGAAAGAGACCATAGTGAAGAAAAAACTGAATATGACGATTTGCTCAAACATCTAGATAGCCAATTCCAGACCATAAGAGAAGAAATACAAAATCAAACTAGACCTCGCCACGCTTAATCAAAGGCTGTTGGGTATGGAAGGAAAATTAAAGGAATTAGAACAGATGGGAAATACCCATAAACAAGTTAGAGAAAAAAAATGAGGAATTGGAGGGCAAATTGACAGAACTGGAGGATCGGGGAAGACGGAACAACCTGATAATTAAAGGTATTCCTGAACAAGTTAAACAAATAAATCTGGAAACATATACAGAAGAATTCTTTAAAGATCTGAAGATAGAATGGGACCAGAAATCCCTATGATTGAGAGATGTCATAGGGTATATAAACCTAAAGGAGTCCCAGAACACCTTCCAAGGGATGTAATATTGTGCTGTACCACCTTCAACTAAAAATGCAAATCTTAAGTGCTATAAAAAACAATGGATGTTCAGAAAAATATGACATGCTTAACCCATTAAGGACACATGACATGTGTGACATGTCATGATTCCCTTTTATTCCAGATCTGTCATGGACAACTAGACAAAAAATAGATCGTTCTCCGCAGCCACACTCATCTTAAGACAAAATAATATTAACTATCGCTGGGGTTACCCTACGAGGATTATCATAATGTTTGATGGGAAACTTAAACATTGCAGTAATGTAGATTAACCCCTTAAGGACACATGACATGTGTGACATGTCTTGATTCCCTTTTATTCCAGAAGTTTGGTCCTTAAGGGGTTAACTTAATAAGTGGATAGAGGAAAATAGAATTGGTAACTGCTCCAGCCAACAAGAGGAAAATATGTAAGGAGGAAGTGGGTGGGCGAAGGGGAACAGGGGCTTCTGTATGCAGGTAGGGTTGGATAGGAAGGGGAGAAGTTAATATGGGGTTTTGAAATACAATAGAATAGTGTGTGGATTGCATAAGACTAACCAAAAGGTTTGTTTTTTTGTTTTTGTTTTTTTCTTCTACACCGAACACAGATAAATAAGGGAATGAAGAGAATTTTTAGATAGATAAATCATTTTTAAGACAAAGGAAATAATAGGCACTTAAGATATACAAATGTTGGCACTTATTAATATTCTGAATGAAAAGAAGTAAAACACAAGGGGAAGGTAAACGAAAGATATGTCGACATAAGTAATTTAAAATAAAACACAGATACTCACATATTTTATAAAATAGGAGTGGTGTAAAGAGGATGGTAAGAGATGAGACAAAAAGAAGGGAAAATCAACATATGTAGTTAGTAAATATGTAAATCGTAATAAACCTATAAAGAACAAGGGGATAAATGTTTAAGAAGTAAGCATATATGGGGGGCACGAATAGGATGCAATTAAAGGGACACTCCAGGCACCCAGACCACTTCGGCTCATTGGAGTGGTCTGGGTGCCAACTCCCACTACCCTTAACCCTGCAAGTGTAATTATTGCAGTTTTTTTTAAACTGCAATAATTACCTTGCAGGGTTAAGTCCTCCCCTAGTGGCTGTCTATTAGACAGCCACTAGAGGACACTTCCTGACTCATAGCACAGGTTTTCTGTGCTAGAGCGTCGCTGGACGTCCTCACGCTGTGTGAGGACCTCCAGCGTCGCTCTATTCCCCATAGGGAAGCATTGAAATTCATTTTCAATGCTTTCCTATGGGGTGCGCTAATGCGCATGCGCGGCATTGCCGCGCATGCGCATTAGGTCTCCTCGGCCGGCGGGCGAGATCAGTCTCGCCCACCGGCCGACGTATGCAGAAGGAGGAGCGGCGGGGGAGGAGGAAGCAGCGACGTGGGACCTGTCGCTGCCCCTGGTAAGTCACTGAAGGGGTTTTCACCCCTTCAGCAACTGGGGATTGGGGGGTGGGAGGGAGAGGGACCCTCCAGTGCCAGGAAAACGGATCGTTTTCCTGGCACTGGAGTTTCCCTTTAAATAAAAAAGCACTAGCATATAAGCAGATTAGGTAGATAAGTAAAGGGAGGGCGGGGGAGGGGCGGGAGAGGAGTAAGACAAAGAGAGGAGAACCGGGCAAAAAGATTTATCTCCCTCCCTTGATCCCCCCACCTTCCTTGAAAATGTTCTATTCCTCACCCCCGGTTTTGTATTGCTTCCCAGCCACACTGCATGCAGTTGCCCTGCTCCCCTCACCCCCAAAGCAGTTGCTCCAATTACATGAGCGCCATGGGTCGCTCATTTTTCAGCCTGCATTTCCCACAGGATGCGGGATTTATATCTGTGTGATGGCTATCATCACCCAAGATACGGTACGGTGGGTTCGTCCCACTACACCTCTTATTAGTTTTAGGTTGATGCCTATACAATGGATCAATTTGTTGTTCGTCAACAAAAAAAGTATAAAATTCCTTGGTTTAAACACTAGTCAGTCAAATCTAATAGAGAGAGAGACTAAAAAAATAAAAGATCACTATAAACTAAGCTGATTTCGATAAATGCCCGGGGGATAAATACCAAATAAAAGGTTTCTAGGTTATTTGACAAAAAATTCTAGGTCATTTGACAAAAAAACTGATACAAATCTGTGCTATGCAAGAAACCCACTAGATAAGGTCTTAAGAAAAGACAATACATTCTTCCCTACAATTATAAGTGCTGCATTAGAAAGGGAAAAAAAAAGAGGAGTGGCATTTTTGTTTGCAAGTAATATTTCTTTAACTATAAAATTCCAAGATTTAGACCCAGAAGGGCGCTTTATTATCCTGACATGTGAAATTAACAATAAGTTATTTACACTGGTTAACATATATGCTCCTAACAAGGCTCCAATCAAATTTATTTCCAAAATTTTTAAGAAGGTAGACCAGATTCGACAAAGTTTGGTACTAATAATGGGAGACTTCATAGAAACATAGAAAACATAGAATGTGACGGCAGATAAGAACCATTCTGCCCATCTAGTCTACCCAATTTTCTAAATACTTTAATTGAAGATTATATTAGCTTTAGTGTACTAATAATCTTAATTTTAGTAATGACAGGAGGCGAATATTTGCATATCTTTCTTTACTGAAAACTCCAGCAGCATAGAAACAGTAACAACCAATCAGAGAAAAGATATGCTGCCCATAAAAGGGCCTGTCTATGACATCATTTCCTCTTTCTTTGAGGCGAAAAAAGGTAACAGTCAATACATAAAATATCAATACAGATTAACAATTCAACAATATATAACCATAAAGAACTTAGGTAAATCCATGATATGACTCAGTGGAAAATGATTCTTCATCCCATGAAATGGATATTCACGCTGAAAGAAAAAGAAACAAGGTGAAAGGTTTCTGGCGTGGAAACGTGTCCGCATATCACAAACATTGTATAATTGAACAATAATTTATATTAAGAGTAGAAATTTAAACCTAGGGCATCCAAGTATTATACTTAACTAGGTTATCAAAACGGAACGTGAGCAACATGACCACAAAAACAAATGAAAACTGATGATATAAATGATCCATACATAACCAGAACAATGCAAAAAACATATGCTAACATATACAGTAATAACCTGCATGCTTACCTGAGCACTAGGACTTAAACCTGAAGAAAACAAAGTATCTGGGGGGGAAGAAAAAACCCTAGGGCGGGAAATATTCGCCTCCTGTCATTACTAAAATTAAGATTATTAGTACACTAAAGCTAATATAATCTTCAATTTTACCACATGACAGGAGGCTTCATATTTGCATTTTTAAAGCTTAGGCCTAACCAGTGTGAAGGAAGCATGCGAAACCTGGCGGAAATAGAATGTCCGAAAAGTACTTTCCCTAGACCAGTCCGCGCAACGCATAATGTCGGTTAGGGAGGCGCCTGCCAAGAACGCTTGGGATGCCGCCGCCCCCCTAACTGAGTGTGCCCCAAAGCTAGATTCGATTCCCACCAGTTGTAGTAACCAGCGAACCCATCTGGCCAGGGTGGCTTTACGTAGGAAATCAACAGTTGACCCGTCGGCAAAAGCCGGAGAGAGGCTGTACATTCTACGTATCTCCTGAGTGTCTTGACAACACACAGTTTGGGGTCCGATTCAAAGTATGGATAGGATACAGAGGGCGTATCTGATTTAGTCCGTCTCGTAATGGAAAAGGTGACTCCCTCTGGAGTGAGAGAGAAACCGTCCACGTCAAAGGCCCTAATGTCAGACACCCGTCGGAAAGAGACCAGGCACAACAAAAGGGCCAATTTTGCTGAGAGTTGTTTCAGAGATAGAAACGGGTTGTCCGGCCAACCTCTCAGAAAGTCCAGAACTCTACTCACCTGCCAAAGGTTGGAATATTTGGGCGCTGGGGGTCTCGTCATTCTAGCGCCTCGCAGTAGGCGACACACCAGCGGATCTTGACCCACCGGTCTGCCTTGTACTGGGATGTGTGCCGCTGAGATGGCCGATCTGATCACGTTAAGGGATCTGAATGATCTACCAGTCGAGAAGAGATGGGCAAGGTAGTTAAGTATCAGCGGGATAGGGGCAGTAAAGGGATCGGAATCCCTTTCCACGCACCAATCACTCCAGGCTGACCATGCGGAAATGTAACATCTCCTGGTGCCCGGGGCCCACGAATCCCAAAGGAGGTCTTTAGTAGACTGCGATAGGCCGTGGACTGACCAGGATCCCCTGAAATCGCCCAAGCCACCAGTTCCAACTGGTCTTCCAGGACGAGGGGGTGAGGTTCCCCTCGAGGTCCCGACAGAAGGAGTGGGGAGGTCGGGAGTCGTACGGGAGTGTCGTGGGACATCTCCAGGAGGTCCGGAAACCATGGCTGACTCTGCCAGAGGGGCGTTATGAGTAGAGCCGAAGTCCTGTGGGTGCGTAAGTACCGTAGCACTCGTGGGATCATCGAGAATGGAGGGAAAGCGTAGGCTCCGTGTGAGGGCCAGTCCTGCAGGAAAGCGTCCGCCGCTTCGCTCATCGGATCCGGCAGCCAGCTGTAGTATCTCCGCAGTTGGTGGTTGGTCCTCGATGCGAACAGATCTATTGAAAGCGGACCCATCCGTTGCCGCAGTGACTGAAATATCTCTCTGTTGAGCGTCCAGTCGCTGGTGTCTCTCCAGTGCCGGGAGAACCAGTCCGCCGTCAGGTTGGCGACCCCTGGGAGGTATTCCGCCTGTAACGTGATGTTCCTCTGCATGCAGAAGCTGTAGATGTC
The DNA here is from genome assembly GCF_036172605.1 of Pelobates fuscus. Classification (NCBI taxonomy): domain Eukaryota; kingdom Metazoa; phylum Chordata; class Amphibia; order Anura; family Pelobatidae; genus Pelobates; species Pelobates fuscus. Next base: position 255,590,904 of record NC_086318.1, read on the forward strand.
CTTCGTAGCTTCGGTCAGATCTTTGGACCTCGCTCCGCCCAGGCGGTTGATGTATTGCACCGCCGAGATGTTGTCCATGCGGAGCAGGATACAGCAGTTCGATTTGTCCTTGGCCAGGCTGCGTAAGGCGAAGGAGCCCGCGATCAACTCCAGGCAGTTGATGTGCAGACCGGTCTCCTCCCCTTGCCAAGGTCCCCCTGTGGAGGCCTCTGAGCAGTTGGCGCCCCATCCCCATAAACTGGCGTCCGATTCCACAACGAAGTCCGGGGAGGGGCCGAAGATCGCCTTGCCGTTCCAGGCTTGTATGTGTAGCAACCACCATCGTAGTTCTGATCTCACCTCCCGAGTGAGTGGGACCCAGTGGTCGTAGGAATGTCCGGTGCGTAAGTATCCCGCTTTCAGCCGTTGCATGGCCCTGTAGTGTAGGGGGCCCGGGAATATCGCTTGAATGGATGAGGACAGGAGTCCCACGATCCGGGCGAGCATCCTGAGCGGCATTGAGTCCATCTTCAAGACTCGCCTGATTTCCTTCCTTATTGAGGCAATCTTTTTCGAGGGGAGGCGTAATACGCATTCCCTCGAATCGATGTCGAACCCCAGGAACTGTACTGACTGGGATGGAGTGAGAGACGATTTTTGCATGTTCACCACGAATCCCAGGGACTCTAGTAAGTGAACTACAAAGTTCGTCTGCGATCGTAGCCTGGACGCGGACTCGCAAAAAATCAGTAGATCGTCCAAGTATACGAGACAGCGTATGCCCCTTGTACGGATGTGAGCCATCACCGGTCTCAACAGCTTCGTGAAACACCACGGAGCCGAGCTGAGGCCGAATGGCAGGCAAGTAAATTGGCATACCCGTCCCCTCCATCTGAAGCGGAGAAACTGACGGAAATCTTTGTCTACGGGGACCGTGAGATACGCGTCTTTGAGGTCCAGGCGCGTAAACCAATCGTTCTTGGTGAGAAGGTCTTGCAGAAGATGGATGCCTTCCATCTTGAAGTGTCTGTAGGCCACGAAGGCGTTTAGTTGTCGGAGGTTGATAACCGGCCGATACTCGCCTGTTTTCTTCTTCACCAAGAAGATATTGCTTATAAAGCCTCCCCCGTCTGGCGCGTACTGAACCGCGCCCTTCTCGAAGAGCGAGTGGATCTCCTCGTCCACCAGTCGGTTTTGTTCTGCCGACATGTGTATCGGGAGGGGAAGAGCGGTTTGGACAGGTTGTGCGGTGAAGTCTATCACGAAACCGCGTACCGTCTGGAGGACCCAGGCGTCTCTGGTGACCCGTGTCCAGTTCTGGAAAAAAGAAGACAGGTTGCCTGCAATAAACTTTGGGGCAAATGTACGTATGGAGGGACTCACCATTATTGAAGCGGCCGCGTCCGCGGCTCCTGAAACCTCTGGACCTTCCTGCGCCTCGAAATGTAGAGGGCTTTTGTGAGGAGGACGGGAAGAAGGTTGGCGTCTGTGGGAACGCCCTGGAACCTGAGGTCCAAAATCGGCTGGCGGCACGGTTCCGCTGTCGGCCAGCCCTTCCAAAAACACCTCTAGCTGGAGGAGTGTGGAACACTTGTCTGAGTGAGGTCTGGGCCTTGTTCAGAGTCGTGAATAAGTTCACATGTCGTTTCAGCTCAGAAATGAAGGCATCGCCAAATAACAGACCTTTGGCCTTAGGCCCGAATTCCTTGGCTCCCAGTTCCAGGAGCTTGCTGTCTATTCTGATCAGAGCCGATCTGCGTCTCTCGACACAAAGCGCTGCGTTGGCGTTGCCCAGCAGACAGATTGCGCGTTGGGCCCATTCGCGCATGATATGGGGGTCCAGCAGCGATCCTTGGCTGAGGGCCATGTCAGCGTGATGCAACATCTTGGCTATGGGACCCAGCAGGTCCAGCACTTTGTCCTGTGCTGCCTTGATGCCCTTTTCAACTCCTTTGCGCGGGTCTCTGCCCGAGCGTGACATAAAGGCTACCATAGTATCGTCAAATTCTGGTGTTAGCGCCACCTTGTCGGGGATCAGGGGCCTGGGGCATTCGGCCCGGAGGCGCGTCCGCACCTCCTTCTCCAATGGCTTGCGCAGCCAGAAATGAATAAACTTCGCCAGATGTTCTGGCAGTGTCCACTCTGAGGAGCGAGGGTGTCGGATGGTGCGTGGGTCAAACAGCGGCAAGCCCTGTTCGTCCATCAGGACGCCATCCCCGGATGGGCCGGCGGAGTGGCTGTCATCGGCCTCTCTGTCCAAGAAGGTCTCCTTGACATAAGTCGAAGAAGTGGGTGGCAGGTCCTGCCAGTCCTCGTCGTCCGAGGGTGAACCCTCTCGTTGCCATTCATCCACCACATTTAGGTCACGGGGGTCGTAGGCGTCGTCCTCGTCCGAGGACAGGGGTGCGCAGGGTGCGGGTTGTTGGACCGCGCCCTTGACCCGTTTGGCGGGCACCTTGCCCTTCGTCTTGGCGGAGGGGGGGCTCAAAGGTTTCTTGAGTCGCCTGGTCTTGGACGTCTCAGAGCCCGACGCTTCCATGCGTCCCGGAGGGCTAGTATCACCATGGCTGAGGGGGAGGGCTCGCAAGAGAGCCTTTTCCACGGAAGCCGCCATGGCGGCATTGATCATGGCTTGAAAGTCTGAGCTTTGCGTATCTTCCATGACCAAAAGTAGCGTCAACCTGTGGGGCGAGAACAAGGTTCAGTGGGGAGAACCGTGGAAGTTTGCAAACATAGACAATATAGTCGTGTATAGAAGGCTTTTATGCACGTATGTTATCCAAAGGGCTAAACGTCAGACTTAGGTCCGCCCTAGTGCATATTCTCGGGGTTCACCCCGGGTGGCGTGCCGTGGTAACCAGAGGACACCCACATCAACCAAAAAAAAGGGGGGGGCTGTATCGCCCTGCATGCGTGACTGGGGGGTCACCCCAGGTGGTGTGCCATGAAAAAAATACCCAGAGGACACCCACATAAATTTCACCCTTGGGTGCAGTAATATAACAGGACCCTATGAGGGGTACCCAATGATATACCCTGGATGCAAGGCAGTGCCAGTAAAATTCCCCTGAGGGGTGATAACATATATATGTGTATATGTATGTATGTCCCTTTAATAGTAGTCACATTGAGGGGACGGTAGCCTTATGAGCCTTCAAATTTTTGCATGCAAACCCTTGCCTTACAGTGAGGCAGATGTACATATATGAGAAAGAAACAAAAGTGTTGTGGAGAAAAATTATTTGCACCCTCAGTGAGAAGGAGTGCATTAACATATGAAAAACGTAAACGGAACTATCCCTGCATGTGGTGCAGGAGTTGGGAGTGAAAAGAGACCGGGGAGACACCTCTGCTGGTGGTCCCCGGTGTCGATACGGCGGTCGGTGAGTACCGAACCGCAGAGAGAGGCCGCCGCGGATCTCGCGATAACCGCGAGATCCAAGATGGCCGCCGGCCGCGTGGGGAAGGGGTTCCCGCTCGCGGCCGCGATCTGTAAGGAGGAAAAAAACGCGGCGAACAAGCTCAAATAAGCCCTGGCTACCCTCCACCCGTCACCCCACAATAACCCTGCGCTAGATAGAGGCAGGTCCGTGCGGCGAGCGTGGCACAGACAGCCGCGCCGCCCGCGGATCGCCGGAAAATAAAAGTGAGAAAAACGAATAAAACGATCACAGAGCAGAGAGAGGGGAGCAGGTACAGGCAGTCAGGGCAAGTATAAATATATGCATACAAAATATACAGTACACAAATAACAAACAGGTATACAGTAAATCATTGCACAAGGCAAAATACTCTGACCTGTTAATGGCTGGAGCAGCAAAGAAAGAGGAAATGATGTCATAGACAGGCCCTTTTATGGGCAGCATATCTTTTCTCTGATTGGTTGTTACTGTTTCTATGCTGCTGGAGTTTTCAGTAAAGAAAGATATGCAAATATGAAGCCTCCTGTCATGTGGTAAAATTAGTCCCTGGCCTTGTCTTATAGTTACTTCAAATGTGTGGCGGACCCATCGAAAGATAGGAAAAGTTATAAGGCCAATAAAAACAAAAATGAGAATAAACTGCAAAATCTATTCAATAAATATAATCTAAGAGACATGTGGAGAACATTCCATCCTTCAGAATTGGACTACACTTTATTCTACACATATACACATATAATTCATATTCAAGAATAGACTACATGGTGGGAGCCATGCTCTACATTGTCAAAAAAATCGAGATACAGGATATAACATGGTCAGACCACAGCCCCATCATGTTAGAATATAAAGATAGCTTTGACAAATTCCATAAGGAATGGAGGATGAAAGGTTTCTTACTATACAAGAATAGCAACCTGGAAGAACTAGGAAAGATAACAAAATGCTTATTTGAGGAAAACAAAGATAAAGGAACCCTAGAGACTACAGTCTGGTGCACATATAAATGTGTAATAAGAGGTCACTTAATCAAGCTGGCATCAATTGTAAATAAAAAAGGATTACAACCCTTATCAAAGTTATACAATACATTAAATGAACACAAAAATCAAAACAAAATAATCCCATCTACACAAGGTGCTTGTAAAATTAATGAAATAGAAACTCAGATTAATGAGCAATTAGCAGATAAAGCATTGAAAAAACTAGAAGCACTCCAAGTTAAGTGGTACATAAAAGGCAACAAACCAGAATCCATGATGACCAACAGGCTGAAGAAGGAAAGAAGTAAGCGTGTAATTTATAAAATAAAAGAGAAGGTCACTTATGTAATGGCCCCAGAAAGAATTGGTGAAGCATTCGAAAGATTCTACCAAGACCTGTACAGCCTACCAAAAGAGACATTTGGAGACCTCCTCATGGATCTGCCCATTCCAAAAATACAACCGGACCAACTAGGGCAACTAAACCAGTCAATCACAGAGGAGGAGCTCCAGGCCCAGATGGCTTCACAAACAGATTTTACAAATCAATGAAGAACTGTCTTAAATGAGAACTAACCATTGTCTTTAATCATATAATGGAAACAGGAGAGTGCCCAGAGGAGCTGCTAATGGCAAATATTGTGCCTATTCCAAAAGCTGATAAAAACTTGAAGCTGGTAAGCAACTACAGACCTATATCATTGATTAATACCGATATTAAACTACTATCTTCCATCATAGCTGAAAGACTGAAGCCTGTGATACCTCATGTTATTAACGATGATCAAGTTGGTTTTGTCTCGGGGAGATCCCCGGTGAATAGTCTCAGAAGAATAATCAAAATATTGGAGGAAGTGGAGCTCCTTTAACCCCTTAAGGACCAAACTTCTGGAATAAAAGGGAATCATGACATGTCACACATGCCATGTGTCCTTAAGGGGTTAATCCTGTTGTCATTAGACGCAGAGAAAGCGTTTGACAAGGTTGGATGGGGCTTCATGTTCTCCGCTTTAAACCATTTTGGAATAACCAATCTTTAAAGCAATATCGGCTTTATATAGCGCTCCATCGGTCACAGGGTCAGGATTCACATCACATTCCTTTAGTATAAAAAATGGAACCAGACAGGGATGTCCCCTCTCGCCTTTATTATACATAATGGTATTAGAGCCCCTCACCGTCTTAATCAGACAAAACAATAAAATAAAGGGATTTACAAATACTACAGGACAGACCAAACTCAGTATCTATGCAGATGACATCTTGCTAACACTTGAAGATCCAATTAGATCGGTACCAGAACTACTTAAAGATTTAAACAGCTATTCTAAAATCTCTGGCTATAAGATAAATCTGGTAAAATCAATATTCATAGTGAAAAATATGAATAAAAGACTGACCAATGATCTCGAACAAAATAATGGTCTAGCTGGAAATACGGACAAGTTGAAGAAACTGGGCATTATCATAAACCCACTATTAAAAGACATGGTAGAAGCCAACTTCCTTCCATTGCTGAAAGACACAAACAAGAAATTGAAAGACTGGAAAAAATTGGGATTCTCATGGTCAGGAAGGATTAACATATTAAAATCATATGTCCTACCAAAGTGGCTATATATCTGGAGAATGATTCCAATCAACTGCCCAGAAAACTGGTTGTCATTACTGCATAGGTCCTTTGTTAAATTTACCTGGAGTGATAAGAAACCAAGAGTAAAGATGAAATTACTGGCTAGAGCAAAGCAGGACGGAGGGCTGGGATGCCCAGAAGTCTTCCAGTGCTACCAGGGAAGCAGATTGTTCCACATAATGCTTACACAGAACAGAGCGGCTATCAAAGAAAATTGATATAAGATGTAACTAGCAAAGACCGGTGTAAGGAATTTAGCCTCACTATTCTGAACGGTTGATACAAACAGAAATATCATGAGAGAGGCGTCCAGCAAATCCCGGATACTCGAAGAACTGACAAGATGGTGGAGCAAATTTACAAGTAAGAAAGGACTTAGAAATAAAATAATAACTGCCCTCCCTTTCACGACTATTGAAGATATGTTCTAAAATCTAAGAATGGATTCATGGTCTGAGAAAGGGGTGGGGAATTATGGAGATATCATGGCAGAAGGTAAATTGAAATCCTTGTCCCAAATCATGACTGGATTTAACATCTCCTCTAACATTAACTATTTACGATTCCAAAGCTTTGTAATAAAACATATATATACAAACAATGAAGAGGACACTAATCGCCTTATACATTTATTTGCACTAAAGAACTATAAAAACCTAATGACTAAATGTGTAAAAATTATATATGGTTGGAGGCATGATAAAACAATAGATGTGATCAATAAATGGGAAAAAGAACTAAAAACGAATATAGAAGTATATCAATTGAAAAATTCCTTAAATAAACTGAATAAGAATATTCATTGCTTAAACATAATTGAGACCCAGTTTAAGTTATCAAATAGATGGTATCTAACACCCCAACGTCTGAAGAAGATTTTCCCCACATCATCGGGTCAATGCTGGAAATGCAAAACCACTGAAGGGAACTTGACACACGTCTGGTGGCATTGCTCGCCTGTCAAACAATTTTGGAAAGAAATAATCAAGTTAATTCAGCAACTAACAGGAATTAAAATGCCTTGTAAGCCAGAAGTGATTTTGCTAAACCTACACTGGCCCACAATGACCCAGAAAATATTAATGATAATATTACACATAGTTACGGCGGCTAAGCTACTTCTCGCAAGAGAGTGGAAAACAGAGAGAATTCCAAACATAGATGAAGTGACAAAGCAAGTTGTTTGGCAAGCAAGAATGGAAAGAGGAATATTAGCAAACAATAGATAAACCCAAATAGAGGCTTGGGATACTTGGATAAGTATGCTGAAGGACACTACAAGATCTGGGAATACCTAATAAAGATAGCATATAACCTAATAAATATAACATATAAGACAGCGATTCCCTGAACCGGGCTGATAACAATTTTTTTTTTTTTAAAAAGGATACGTAGACTAAATATATGGATAGGCTCTCACAACACTAGAGAATTAAAAAAAAAAACAAGAATGAGAAGGTTGACAAGGAGGGATTCGGGAGGGGATGGGGGCATAGGGAAGGGGGGGATAATAGCATAAGATACAAAAGAAAATAATAGGGAAAAAAAAAAAGAGACACTTTGATGATGACAGTATACCATGTCCAAAGACTGGTTTAAGTGTACTCCATGTACAAAGGGCTGGCGCAAGTCTAAAAAAAAAAAAAAAAAGAATTAGCTCAGTGCATGTAAAGGTTAGACAGGTATACACAGGCAATGAGGAAGTATATTTTTTTTCTTTGATGCATGAGAAGAATGGGGTAAGTTTATAGCTACAGTGGTTATTACAAATTGCTGCAGTTATAAGTCACTCTCAACAGGGAGGAAGAATACAAGGTACTCGCTGCACCATAATATTAACGACGATATAAAATTATTGTGGCACTTAACGTCACCATTTAGCCCCAGTATTTGTGGTCACTTGTAATAGTAGTAATAACTCTGTAATAACTATTGAAGTATATACAAGTTACAGCTAGCCCATTAATAGCAGTAAGGAATCACATTAAAATAAGCATTTGCAAAAAAGGGAAACTAACAAGGATGTTTGAAGAATGTCAAAAATACTGAGTATATGTGTTTCCGTGTTTAATATATCAGAAAGGACATTTACATCTGGAGAAATTAGGTTACGGAAGAAAGTTTTATTTTTCTTCCATGTGTCACTTTAATTTGCTTAAAACCCTGTTAAGTGTGAATTGTTTTGTGAGGTTGCCAGACTTGTCAAAATATTGTTCAATAATAGACAGTAATAATAAGAGCAGTGAGTGTTGAGATTATATACCTCTAAGCCATAATTGTTCTAAAAAATGATGAGGTGAACTTATTAGCTTTTAGAGATGGAGATTTGCATTATGAAACATGCTAACACTTTGATTAACACTACTTGTAGGTTTTCTCTGCTTAGAGGATATTATTACAATCTGATTCATTCTTGATTTTATTAATACATTTAAAAAAGTACAACAACAAAAAAGATAAAGTGAGCTGGTGCTCTAAAATAATTGAAATATATAATTTTGCACTATTTAATCTGTTTGTTCCCACACAGTGCAAAGCAAGTAAAAAAAAAAAAAGAAAAATAAACTTGAAAATTTGTGAATATGTGATATCTCAACTTTTGTTTTACATATTTTATACTCTGTCTGGTGGAGTCATTAGAGAAATGAAATCAGGTACAGGATATGAAGACACAGGTAGCATTTTAAAGAGACAGGTATTTTTTTTATATTTCAGCAATTATATGCATGCAAATTGTTAACAAGCTCATATGCAGGAGATTAACAGAGTATGTGTTAAAGCAGCAACATATAGGGATCGTTGTCCAATGATATAAATACAATCAGCATCCTCAGATCATACATGATCTATATACCATATTATAAACAGAGTATGCAAAGTACTACATATTGTAGTATATAAATAAGTAACTTGTCATGAATCACAAGAACGGATTCTGTTCTGAGAGCATCCCCAAATATTTCTTTACACATATAGCTGCTCATTATGCAAGCCTTGTACTTCAAATTCTTGGTTGACTTCCTTGTCCTTCAGACTCTTGGTTGACTTATAATCCTATCCCGTAAGAATTTTCTCTTAGGCTCACTTAAGGCTACGTTCATATATATATATATATATATATATTCACTGGTTTAACCACTACTCCACTTATCATTAGTTAATGAATTCATCCTCTTTCAAAATAGGCATCTTTAATCCTGCATCATCCCTCCAGCTTCCACTCAGGGTCCTTCTCATCTGGTTATTAGGTACGGTTACGTTTACGCTGATTTTCTATAAAGACAAGCCCCAACCAGGGATAGAGAACTGGCTGCAAGGGACAGGACCTGGCCCTAATACTTTAAATTCTAGTTCCCATGAGGCCCCCAATCTCTCCCCCCACCCACCTCACATGGAGTTATCGCCCACCCAGCCCACATTAGTGAAAGGGCCTCATATCTTCTTCTACAGGGGTTGGTTTAGAATGCCACATGCCACAGCCAAACGTTTTTTCTTTATACTGTCATGAGAGGCCAACATCCCGCCACATTGTTCAGTGGCCACATTTCCCCATGGGCCAATCATAGGTAGAGCTTCTCCACGCCATTTGGCAACTAGCAGGGATTCACCTATCACGGTTAGTTAAGTTCTTCGCCATTGATACAACCTAGCAAGCCAGTTCTATACAGTATTTCACCTGTGGCTTAAAAAAAATTGTGTTTACTCATCTCTGCATAGGATGTCGCAAGAATGACTCCTTGAAGACAACTTGTCTCTCCAGGGATACCCCCTCCCCCCGGGCCCAATACACCTATTAGACCTATCTCACCAGCCGTATACCTCGTAACCAGCTTTCATTAGGAAAGACATTCTGAATGGCACGGATGTTAGCTTCTCAGGATATTTTAGAGAATAGAGCTGTTAGTTTGGGAGACATGTCGGTGATCCTCAAAACTAGGGACCCGCATCTCAATAAAAAAGCTCTCCATCCCCGAATTCGTTCTCGGCTTCGTACTATACAGAGATGTCATCTGCTCTGTATACCCTCATAGGCGAGAGGAATTTGACCTCTACCTACACAAGGTGGTGGACTTGGGGCACAAGTACGGTTTCGCCTTCTATGACTATCACAGGTCAATTTCATCTAAGGTAGCAGCGGCTCTGGCCCAGTCCAACACCCAAATCGATTGGAGTCAGTTGGACACAGAGCTGTTGTGCAGGCATTTCGCTGGCTTGAGACCCCCGTCTTATGCAGTTTGCTCCTCCACCTCACACTCCTCCAATTTGTGTCCCTGCAAAGCAGAACACTCTACATCCCACCCTCCACTTCCTACACATCCCCCGGCCCCTCCATCAGTCAGGATAGGGGACAGAGATATAAGCTGGGTAGACCAGTAGTATTCCTGGGCAAGGCACAAATATGCAACAACTTTAATGCTGGAGCATGTAACTACATGCTTGCAGGTTGTTGCATATTTGCTCCATCTGCTTCAGGGCACATACAAAAGCCACGTGCCCTTCTAAGCTTTTCCCTAGGAAGTGACTGACGGAGGAAAAAACATCAACACCTTAGTTAGCATTTACATACCCACCCCTCCCCTCACCTGGTGAAATATTCGATTTCTGGTTTTGCTGTGGGTTTCCACACTGGGTTAGTAGCACTCCCAACAGGCACTGGTAGTCCTAAAACGTTCTCTCTGCAAAAACTACTCATCTGCCTTTGACAAGTTGCTACGGAGAGAGACCACATCAGAGATTATGCTCGGACCTTTCCACAAACACCCTCTTTCTACATGGCACTCTATCCCTATGGGTAGGGTTACCAACAACACCTCTAATAAAACGCTTTTGATTATCGATTTGTCAGCTCCTCATTCTCCAGATTAAGATGAATATAATTAACGTCTTTACGATTACTATAGATCCATCCGTTTCTCTGGCATACCCATGGCATTCAATGGAGGGAAATTATTTCCATGCCACCAGACTCATGTTTCAGCTCCAGGAGCAGCCCGAAGCTGTTCGTTACATTTGCAGGAACTCTTCACTTGCTGCTACTGTATACGGTCAGATGCCCCGCAACCATAAACAATTGGTCGAATTTACAAATCAAGGCAGGACTCCTCACTCCACGTAGTATCTTTAGCCACTGCACTAATTTCAGCACTAGGTGCCCCATTGTCCCCTGTCATACAACAGGCCACAAGACATTTGGTATTCTCAGGTATCTCACTCAACCCATTGTCGAGTCAGGCACACCTCCCTGTTGTGAAGTTGGTACGCATCAGTCAAGAACTGGACCAGTTCCTCCAAAGGTGCTAGTAATCGTGGGGACCCCCAGTCCCTACTGGGATACCTAAGTTTTGCGATGCGTATTATTTCACAAAGAGGATCCTGCTTTTCCAAGCTACACTCACTCCTTCCTGGCAGGCTACTCAACCATTAGCCATAACCAACTTAATCATGGGGTAGCTGTAACGGAGCTCCGTGTACTCAGACCGAGTACCCTCCGTTGATGGATGTTCCTAGCGCTCTCAGAGGACTCCAAGCACTGCAGACGACACCACAACCACCGCAGGCTCCACAACCGCCGTAGCTTAACTGGAGCCGCGCCGTCTTCCTTCCACCCTGGATCGGCTTCTGTCCTCCAGTCCTCCAATGCATCCCATAATAGACCCGGGCCATCATAATCATCCCCCTCCGGTAAGTTGTGCTCGGCCGTCCAGGGGGTAAGTCGAATGGTATGCCACCAGAGGGCCTGGTATGCGTTGTCTAGCCAGATCTCTCGCCGTACCAGGGTCTCTAGTCTGGTCACCCACTCATCCAGGGGCTGCTCTCCCAATAGATACATCCGCATTACCACACGCTTCTGTAGCCGCTGCTCATCACTGGGGAGACTTTCAACTCGCCGCCACTGGGCGTCTTCCAGGGCATCATACCAGAGTTCCTTTCTGTCTGCATCCCTGTAATCTGCGGCCGCCTCCTCCTCATCATCATGGAACGCTGTCCGAAAACTAGCTGATCCCATCCTGCTGTAGCCAGGGGCGCTGTACGGATACCAGCGTTGCCCTCAATTTGTAATTCCAAACGTTACCAGTGTCTCCGAGCTGCTTCTCCTCGCACTAGGACGCCATCCCACCGCTGCCACCAATGTAACGGAGCTCTGTGTACTCCGACCGAGTACCCTCCGTTGATGGATGCTCCTAACGCTCTCAGAGGACTCCAAGCACTGCAGACGACACCACAACCACCGCAGGCTCCACAACCGCCGTAGCTTAACTGGAGCCGCGCCGTCTTCCTTCCACCCTGGATCGGCTTCTGTCCTCCAGGACCGTGTGGGGAAGACCACCTGTCCTCCAGGAGAGCGTAACAGGAACAAGCTCTTAAAAAAGCTAAGTGATTAAGCTCAGGGGAATATGCAGAGCATAGCAATCCCCAGTGTGATACAGCAGTTCCCTCCAATAACGAGACAAGGCTACGTTTTGAAGGGTCAAGAAGAACTGAGGACTGGAATACCCAGCCTGCTTTTTATTAGAATTCAGTACAGAAAGAACACACCCAGGGGGAGGCATAAAATCACCAATCCTGTACAGGGTACAACCCACACATCCCCTCCACTCAGATAACAAGTTAACATAATTAAAACATACATTATTTTACCCAAGTTCTGGATGTACCCCAAAAACAGGAGGTACAGCTTTAAATCTGGTATCCCCAGATAGCCCTTGTTCAGGGGACCAACATACCTAAAAATCAGTCAATTCGGATAAATGGTTCGGGAGATACATGGTTCCAAAGTTTTGACCGACCGCACAGACCAACTAGCCGAAAATAGTTCCATGAGTTTGGGCCTTGCGGTCGGTCTCCGTTCGCACGGTGAAAAGACAAGAAAATCTTGCCATCCATTCGAATCTTTATGGTCGCTAGACTCACCATAGTCCATTAAGTCTTTCTACCGAACGGTGGGACGTTCGGTAGTTTCAGTACGAATTTATGGAGGTCTGGAGGACTCAGTGGTGTTCGCCTGTTCGCGTATCTGTTTTTAGTTCCATGCGGTTACAGGCAAACACCGCTGTTCGTGCGCAAGATGGCCGCAAACACGTGTAAAGTCCCGAAATGGCGGCCACCTATTCAGAGCACAAAGAATTTGTGTGAAATCATACGAACGGCTGCATTCTCCAGTAATGGTATTTCCATGCAATATATATTCGTATAAATCCCCCGGCTGTTCAGTTATATTAGCAGTCCAGACCTACAGCATAGTTAAAGGGCTAGAGTCAGCCTAATACAAATCCATATGCCCAAATATAGTGTTTAAAGTGCAATATGTCCCGGGGCCATAGTCGCAGGGGAGGAGGCAGGCAAGCAGGCCTCTCCAGGACAAAGTGGCGAAGGGCACTTTGTCACAGTAGCTTTTCCCAGCAGAGCAGAACAGCATAGCTATGTTCATTGCCCCACTGACCAAGAACTCTCCTGTTATTAAGTCCACACAGCAGGTCACTCGTGCTTGGCTACAATTTGGTAAGCACTGGTTCAGGGACATGTGGTAACAAATAGCGCCTGCCTTACCAGCCTTCATGGAAACTTCTGCCTTTCAAGTTCTTTCCTAGTGTAGCAGCAGCCATACTTGGGGGCATCTGTGGACCGGTAAGGCAGTCAAGCATTTCCTCAGATTTAGCATCTTGCATAACCTTAATAAGGGCACGCTTCCTCCTCAAACATTACGCGGTTAATACAGTATTGACGTGGATGGCCGCCAAACTACAGTTGTTATAGCGTGCAAACACATTGCCGGCATCCATTATATGGCCGCTGACGCTTTGTCTCATCTAACTTTCAGGCATTCTGCAAGGTTCATCCCGTCACCAACCAGCACCCATCCAGAATACCGATATTGCCAGAGTTAACTATGGATTGACTAGATTGTTGACCCACGCATGGTTACTCTCACGTAACGCTTTGTCTATCAACACCAAACCAGCTTATGACAGGGCTTTGACTGTGTTTCACAAATTTTGTGGGGAGTTCCACGTTTTAGAGAATTATTCTATCAAGACCATGGTGGCTTTTGCCTCCTTTTGCCATCTAAACCGTAAACTATCACATAACACTATTAAATTATATCTTACAGGTTTACAGCACCACGTCCTCACTACCTTTCCCAATCACCCACCCTTTCTTTCCATGTACCCCATCAAATCTATTCTCAAAGGCATCAACAATATAGATCGACCTCCAACTACCAATAGATTAACCATAGATGGTACCATATTCAGGAACATGTCAGACTTATTGGACACAAATCTCATTAACACCCAGACTAACTCTGTCATCAAAGTAGCCATTTACCTCGCTTTTTTGTGATACGTCAAACAGATATCAGATCCTTTTTACAACTTTTGGACATAACCAAACACGGTGACCATTACGTGATATCGCTATACTCATCTAAAACCAATCACACAAACTACCCAACTACTATCCCTCTGTTTCCTACAGACAACCTCTGCTGTCCCATTAAAATACTTGACTTATTTCTATCCACAAACTTAAGTCTCCCAACTCGCCCCTACTACTTCTTCACAGACACCCACTTACCATGTCAAAATTCAGAACCCACGTCAGAACACTACTGCTAAGATTGGGACATAACCCGGCCGCTTTTTCCATTCATTCCTTCAGAATTGGGGCAGCCTCCGCAGACTCCAGCACGGACACTCCAGTCCATATTATCAGATGGACAGATGGAAATCCTCGGTTTACATCACTTATATTCCACATCCTGAGAAAGAAATCAGGAAATAATTCAAAGGTCTAGAGTTGTAAATTATGAATAAAGTGTGTTTTCTGCAATATCTTTTGCCCTCTTTATTACAGGCCTACCCATACGTTGGATTTCGGCACACCACTACTAACATTCCTCCCTCTTCTCTACAGGGAGTGCAGAATTATTAGGCAAATGAGTATTTTGACCACATCATCCTCTTTATGCATGTTGTCTTACTCCAAGCTGTATAGGCTCGAAAGCCTACTACCAATTAAGCATATTAGGTGATTGAAAAATACCTTTCCGGTCGAAACGTTGCGTTGCATTCTGTCACAATAAATCTGCCTGCGGCTTGAAAATTGGAGTGCCTGTGAGTTTTTTCTGTTTGGATTATTGTACTGGGATTGCTGGTCCTGCTCTGGAGCACCCTTGGCCGCTGGGATCGAGTGCGGTTCTCACCACTTACTCTGCTTAATTTGTTGTGTTTGCAGCATATTTACCGAAATCAAAAGCTATTTCAATCAAACTTTTAACAACATTTTAACTTTTTAAACATTTTAACAGGTCACGTTACATTTTAACATATGACCCCTTATTTGATAGCAGCTTCACAAGTCTTGCATCCATTGAACTTCTGAGTTTTTGGACAGTTTCTGCTTGAATTTGTTTGCAAGATGCCTCCCAGAGTTGCTGTTTGGATGTAAACTGCTTCCCACCCTCATAGATTTCTGGTTCTTGCTTTCAAATCTCTACATAATGCTGCTCCCACATATCTATCCTCCCTTATACACAAGTATGTCTCGTCTAGGCCCTTACGATCTGCTGAAGACTTACGTCTATCTTCTGTCCATACTCCCACCTCTGATGCTCACCCAGTCTCCACTCCTTCAAAAAATCGTTAAAAACCCACTTCTTCATAAAAGCGTATCAATTAAACTGTTAATAGCTCCCAACTGATTCCTCTTCTGCAACTGTCACTAGTCTAATACTATCCTTACCTTTTTGTGTCATTTTACCCCACTCCCTCTAGCATGTAAGCTCATTGAGCAGGGCCCTCAACCCCTCTGTTCCTGTGTGTCCAACTTGTCTGGTTTCAACTACATGTCTGTTCGTCCACCCATTGTAAAGCGCTGCAGAATTTGACGGTGCTCTATAAATATCATAATAATAATAATAATAATAGATCTTTTGCTTGAGGATGCTCCAAAGGATCTCAATAAAATTGAGGTCAGGGGAGGATGGAGGCCACACCATGACTTTCTCTCCTTTTATCCCCATAGCAGCCATTGATGCAGAGGTATTCTTTGTAGCATGAGATGGTGCATTGTCATGCAGGAAGATGATTTTATTATGGAAAGCATAGTTCTTCCTTCTGTACCAGGGAAGAAAGTGGTCAGTCAGAAACTCCACATACTTTGCAGAGGTCATCTTTACACCTTCGGGGACCCTAAAGGGGCCGACCAGCTCTCTTCCCATGATTCCGGCCCAAAACATGACTCCACCACTGGAACAAGGCCGTCCACCAAACATCCACTACTCCATCCCTCTGGATCATCCAGGGTTGCACGGCACTCATCAGTGAACAGTACTGTTTGAAAATAAGTCTTCAAGTATTTTTCTGCCTAACACAGCCGTTTCTGCTTGTGAGCATTGGTTAGTGGGGGCCGAATAGAAGGTTTATGCACAGTTGCAAGACTCTGGAGGATTCTACACCTTGATGTCAGTGGGACTCCAGAGGCACCAGCAGCTTCAAATATCTGTTTGCTTCTATGTAATAGTATTTTAGCAGCTGCTCTCTTGATCCGATGCATGGATCTGGCAGTAATCTTCCTCAATGTGTCTTAGAAACATAGAAACATAGAATGTGACGGCAGATAAGAACCATTCGGCCCATCTAGTCTGCCCAGTTTTCTAAATACTTTCATTAGTCCCTGGCATTATCTTATAGTTAGGATAGCCTTATGCCTATCCCACGCATGCTTAAACTCCTTTACTGTGTTAACCTCTACCACTTCAGCTGGAAGGCTATTCCATGCATCCACTACCCTCTCAGTAAAGTAATACTTCCTGATATTATTTTTAAACCTTTGTCCCTCTAATTTTAGACTATGTCCTCTGGTTGTGGTAGTTTTTCTTCTTTTAAATATAGTCTCCTCCTTTACTGTGTTGATTCCCTTTATGTATTTAAATGTTTCTATCATATCCCCCCTGTCTCGTCTATCCACCAAGCTATACATGTTAAGATCCTTTAACCTTTCCTGGTAAGTTTTATCCTGCAATCCATGAACCAGTTTAGTAGCCCTTCTTTGAACTCTCTCTAAGGTATCAATATCCTTCTGAAGATATGGTCTCCAGTACTGTGTACAGTACTCCAAGTGAGGTCTCACCAGTGTTCTGTACAATGGCATGAGCACTTCCATCTTTCTACTGCTAATACCTCTCCCTATACAACCAAGCATTATGCTAGCATTTCCTGCTGCTCTATTATATTGTCTGCCTACCTTTAAGTCCTCAGAAATAATCACCCCTAAATCCCTTTCCTCAGATGTTGAGGTTAGGACTCTATCAAATATTCTGTACTCTGCCCTTGGGTTTTTACGTCCAAGATGCATTATCTTGCACTTATCCACATTAAATGTCAGTTGCCACAACTCTGACCATTTTTCTAGTTTACCTAAATCATTTGCCATTTGGCTTATCCCTCCTGGAACATCAACCCTGTTACATATCTTAGTATCATCCGCAAAAAGACACACCTTACCATCAAGACCTTCTGCAATATCACTAATAAAAATATTAAAGAGAATGGGTCCAAGTACAGATCCCTGAGGTACCCCACTGGTGACAAGCCCAAGCTTCGAATATACTCCATTGACTACAACCCTCTGTTGCCTGTCACTCAGCCACTGCCTTACCCATTCAACAATATTGGAATCCAAACTCAAAGATTGCAGTTTATTGATAAGCCTTCTATGTGCAACAGTGTCAAAAGCCTTACTGAAATCTAGGTAAGCAATGTCTACTGCACCACCCTGATCTATAATTTTAGTTACCCAATCAAAAAAATCAATAAGATTAGTTTGGCATGATCTCCCTGAAGTAACCCCATGTTGTCTCTGATCTTGAAATCCATGTGTTTTTAGATGTTCAACAATCCTATCCTTTAACATGGTTTCCATCACTTTCCCCACTACTGAAGTAAGGCTTACTGGCCTATAGTTGCCCGACTCCTCCCTATTACCTTTCTTGTGAATGGGCACAACATTCGCTAACTTCCAATCTTCTGGGACTACTCCTGTTAACAATGATTGGTTAAATAAATCTGTTAATGGTTTTGCTAGTACACCACTAAGCTCTTTTAATAGCTTTGGGTGTATTCCATCAGGTCCCATTGACTTATTTGTCTTTACTTTTGACAGTTGAAATAGAACCTCTTCCTCTGTAAACTCACGTGTAATAAATGACTCATTTATCCTTTTTTTTTAACAGAGGTCCCTTTCCTTCATTTTCAGCTGTAAATACCGAACAAAAATATTCATTGAGGCAGTCAGCTAGACCTTTATCCTCATCTACATACCTTCCTTCTTTTGTTTTTAATCTAACTAATCCTTGTTTTACTTTTCTTTTCTCATTTATATATCTAAAAAAAGTTTTGTCCCCCTTTTTTACTGACTGTGCTATTTTCTCTTCTGTGTGTGATTTGGAAGCTCTTATAACTTGCTTAGCCTCTTTCTGCCTAATCTTATAGGTAATTCTGTCTTCCTCACTCTGGGTTTTTTTATAATTACTAAATGCTAACTTTTTGTTTTTTACTATTTTGGCCACATCTGCGGAGTACCACAGTGTTTTCTTGAATTTTTTGCTTTTACTGACAAGCCTAATGCAATTTTCTGTTGCCTTCAGTAGTGCAGCTTTTAAATAATCCCATTTCTTTTGGACTCCATTTAAGTTGCTCCAGTCTGATAATGACTCCTTTACACATATTCTAATTTTAGAAAAGTCTGTTTTTCTAAAGTCTAAAACTTTTGTTTTTGTGTGGTGTGACTCAGTCACTGTTCTTATATTAAACCACACTGACTGATGATCACTGGATCCTAAACTTTCACCTACAGTAATATCTTTATCTGCACAAACCCGTCTGTGCTCTGAATCAGCCACAAATCTCTTAATACCGTGTTTCCCCGAAAATACGCCCTACCCCGAAAATAAGCCCTAGCTGAATTTTCGGGGTGGGCTGCAATATAAGCCCTACCCCGAAAATAAGACCTAGGCAGGGCCGGCGCCCGCCGGCCCTTTAAATGCCTCAGCCGCCTGAGCGCTCTATAGAGAGCGCTCAGACGGCTGCCGCACTGCCTCACCTCCCCTTCCCTGTAGCGTGGCCGAGCTCCTCACCGGTCCGCGACCCGCCCGGACTGACAGGAAGTGCTGTGAGTGTGCACTTCCAGGTCAGTCCGGCCGGGTCGCAGACCGGAGGGGAGCTCGGCCACGCTACAGGGGAGGTGAGGAGAAGATTGGAGGGGGGGGAAGAGTATTTTACTGTGCTAAGCACTTTATGGAGCCGTACATTCTGGTTGGGTCGCGTATTACTGATCCTTTTCAACACAAGTGTGTGTGTGTGTACTTTGTAGAACAGGCAGATTCAGCGTTTCGCTGTCTTAGTTCATTTTTACTGTGCTAAGCACTTTATGGAGCCGTACATTCTGGTTGGGAAAATCTGTCCGTACCTCGTTGTTGACAATCTAGAGATCTAAAATGTAACTTGAGGGAGGGGGGAGTATTAAAAGGAGGGAGGGGGGGAGTATTACAGGGAGGGACGGGGGAGTATTACAGGGAGGGAGGGGGTAGTTTTACAAGGAGGGAGGGGGGAGTTTTACAAGGAGGGAGGGGGAGTTTTACAAGGAGGGAGGGGGGAGTATTACAGGGAGGGAGGGGGGAGTATTACAGGGAGGGAGGGGGGAGTTTTACAAGGAGGGAGGGGGGAGTTTTACAAGGAGGGAGGGGGGAGTATTACAGGGAGGGAGGGGGGGAGTATTACAAGGAGGGAGGGGGGTAGTATGACAAGGAGGGAGGGGGGAGTATTACAGGGAGGGGGGAGAGTATTACAGGGAGGGAGGGGGGGTAATATTACAGGGAGGGGGGAGAATATTACAGGGAGGGAGGGAGGAAGGGGGGAGAATATTACAGGGAGGGAGGGAGGGAGGGGGGAGAATATTACAGGGAGGGAGGGAGGGGAGAATATTACAGGGAGGGGGAGGTGAGGGTCTCTGGGGGGGGGTTACACAGCGTGGAAACCGGCTGACAGACTGGCTCTAAGCCCTACCCTGAAAATAAGCCCTAGTGTGTTTTTTGTGATTAAAATTAATATAAGACCCGGTCTTATTTTCGGAGAAACACGGTAGTGCGATGATCATGCTTAAGTTTTCGTGAAATATCTAATGTTTTCATACCTCGTCCAAGGCATTGAACTAGTTCACTCTTTTCGGCAGCAGAGAGATCCTTTTTCTACCCCGTATTGCATGAAAATGGTGCTCTGCTTAATAATGTGGAACACCCTCCTTTAGTATTTTTTCCTTAAATTGGGCTCACCTGGCAATCTAATTATCACAGGTGTCCGAGAATGTTTTCAGTGATCAAAAGTGCCCTGAGACACAATGCCATCCATGAGTGACACTTAAATAGAATTTGCATAATAATTTGGAACAGGGTGTAAATAGCGATAATAATAATAATAATCACATGGCCTGCGGAGGCCTAATTTGCTGAGGGAGGGTTATCTGGTCTGTCAGGCAGTCCCTCCAGACCGGTAGCAACACGATCGCTGGCAAGGGAATGGCGGCGATCGGGTAAGTAATACCCGCAGTCCATAAAGACATTTTTTTTTTCGAATGTACCTAGTACGGCCGCGGTCCTTAAGGTGTTAATACATTTTTGCATTTCAGTACTGGACCAATTTAATATGGAAATGTAATACGTTTATTCTGGAATAGCTCCATGGCTAGCACTGAGATTATAGTCAGAAGGTCTGCAAGTAGACACAGAATAAAAATTAACAAATCAAGGTCAGGGATTACAATGGCACACAGAAACAAGCCAAGATCAGTGTTACATAGTTCAAGAAAGGTCAAACAAGCCAAGGTCAGAGAAAAGAATAATAAGTATTATATAACACACTCTTGGGTAAACAGAAACCTTGATAGGGCAAGGATACAAGGACAACTGTGCAATGTTATGATTGGTTACAAAGGGCCATGGTGTCACAAGTGTGTATACATCATCAAAAAGTGCCCCAAAGACTGACATTATAAAAGAAGACCAATGGGAGAGTTCCATGTCATATAAGATGTCATAATGAGGCACCAGGAAGCTGGGGATGTATGTTTCTGCATCAGAACGCAAAACAATACTTCAAAAGAAAGGATAATGACACTCCAAAGGTTCAATTTCAGGCAATTTATTGTCACCAGAATGTGCAAAACAATGTTTCGACCGGTGTGGTCTTCATCAAGCTTGATAAAGGCCACACTGGTCAAAACGATGTTTTGCACATTCTGGTGACAATAAATTGCCTGAAATTGAACCTTTGGAGTGCCATTATCCTTTCTTTTGAAGTATCACATTTGGGATTTGGTGCTGAACCCGGATCTGGTTGCACCCTGGTTCTAAGGTTGGAAGATTGAGTGCAGTTCCTGTGTTACATTCAGAACACAAATAAGACATTACTTCCGTGATCGCACAACACTACAAAGGTCAGGTATTGTAACAGAAAGGTGTTGAACTATGCTAAATTTACTACATCATCAGATTAATACAAGAGGCATGGGTGAGCTTATGTGAAGGCCAATGATATGATTTAAGTAGAAAAAAAAAAGGAAAAAGTTCCCCACAGATCCACAAATATTAAACTTGGCAACACGGATTTAGAAAATAGTAACTGATTAAATCTTTAATTAGCTACTACTACTATTAAAAATAATAATAATAATTATAGTTGAGCTGGGCAACTCTTGTGAGAAGAAATATAATGCACATGTAGCATAGTGACAAAGAAATATACAGTACAGGATGTCATAATGGCAGTTTTTGTGGAGACAGCAATGGCTATGAGCTTAATTTTATATATCAATCAACAATATGCTAAATCACTTATTTAGAAGAGGCCACCTCATAAATATTGGTCATATTATGGATGTTTTAAAATAGAGAGACTATTTCACATATGCCGGGTCTTCCAATTAATTGCTTTTTTAGTGCAATAAACATCTAATGAGACTAATTAGTTACAAATTATATTAACTAATTAGTTAATGGCACAGTAATTAAATTAATTCCTGAACACTAGCCTGTCACCAGGCCCTTGAGAACTGATCTGTATACCATTGAGCTAATCCAACACCTTTGCTATGAAAACAATGGTGCTTTTTTATTTCTTCAGAGACTACTGTCTTCTAATCAGCAGTACAATCATGCAGTACCTTTCCATTTTATTTTGGCACTATGAAATAAATATTTCTTTAAAAAAAATATATGCTGAATGTAACAATGAATGATGTGTTATAAAAACGTTACTTTTTTCTTTTTTTAAATAAAAATGTACAGAATTTTAGCAAACTTTCATTTTTGCTGGCTATATATAATTGATGAACCACATTAAATGTCGAGTTGCACGCTCATAATAATATTCCATATGTTAAAGTGAAGGTTTGTACAACATATTTTTAGATACGTTAGTCTAGAACAGTAGCTTTTAAAAAAGTATAAGTTTATTGAGTCACATTTGAGTTTCTTTCTTTTTTTTTTATATTATCACAAAATACATTAAAAAAAATAATTAGCATACATTACACTCAACATAGGTATTGGTTTGAAGCAACATTTGAGTTTCTTTCAAGAAATCATTTATAGTTGTTACATGGAAATTCATGCATTCAATGTAGTGTTTTAATTTCACTTTCACAAGGCAGGTTACATGTGACTTTTGTAAATTATTCAATATTTAGCACAAATTCCTTTTCCTGATTAAAAACTAGTCTTGGGACTTTGTTTTTGGACAAATATTGTCAGAATTTTGGCTATTCTGTCCATTCATCTGAAAAAGAAATGAACAAATATAAGTTACAACAAATGAAACTAAGAACGAATTGCTTGTTGGATGAAATTTCATCCCTGTAAGTCGTTATTTTGTTCATTCGTTCATTTTATATTACAAGGAGGGAGCTACCGGCTTCTGGCTCTCTCTATTCTGGCTCTCTCTATTAAAAAATAGAAGCAACTCCCCTCTGCTTTCTAAATTCCTGCATGCCAAAAAAGAATAGTGATTGGGCAGCTATTGCTGTCCAGTCACTAATCCAATAAAAGGGACCTGGCACAGGTTCCACATACCCCCATGGTCGGGCAACTATTAAATTAATTAAGTGGGGGGACATAGTACCCCTCTCTCTCCCTACCCATGTCCCGTGAGTGAGGGATATAAAACTAAATAAAGGGGTGGGGGTGGAGCCTAGCCACGGAGCAAAGCAGACGTGTGGTGCCTGGGCTCCTGAATCCTGTGCTAATTTTGGGCCATTTACCCCAACTGTTGAGCAACAATACCCCATATTCCTGTACGCATCAACATCTTACTCAAGGCGGCATGATGTCAGAGACCCGAGCTACCCTGCTGCAGCCTACACTGGAGGGACCAGGGGAGATGCGGCCAATCATCCTAGACTACTCTCCTACCCTCCCCCCTCTCTAGACCGGCGGGGTAATCCCGGTCCTCACTGGGCTGGGTGGACACTCATCAACCTGCACTATCATATGTTTGCTATCTAATAGTTAGCTGCCAAGCATAGCGAGGTGCAGCCACCTTATATTGATGCACAATCCAGTGACTTTCCACATGACCGAAAAATCCACACACGTCCAGTAAATGTCTAATTAGCTTATATGAGGTCAACCTTAAGTGTTATTAAGCATGTCGCATACAACTACTATATCATCATGAACCAGTGGTTCCCGGGCCTGTCCTCAGGGCACCACTGCCGGTCCGGGGTTTGGGGGTTGCCCGGTTGTGTCTAGGGTATTTTTAGAAAAAAGAAAGAGGGCACCCTGGGTGCGGCTGGGTGGTCCCTGGGTCCTGGGCTGATGGGGGTGCCTTGGGGGCTGGTTTGGGAGCCACTGTCTTAACCCATAGTGATCACTTAAATGTCAACACTCTTATCGGTTGGGGACACTATGCCCCCTGTTTAGTTTAATAAACCCCACTCATGGAACCTGGACCACCCCCCCCCCCCCCCCGTTAATTAATTTAATAGTTGCCACACCATGTTTCAGTTCCCACTTTATTGTATTAGCTACTTGACAGAAATAGCTGCCTAGTCGCTAGTTTTTTTTTTTTTTTTTATATATTTACATGGATACATGCCCCTACTCCAAGCATGGCAGGTAGGGGCAGGAGGGAGGATCCAAAGAGAGATCTGACTACCATTTTGAGGTCAAGAAGGAATTTTTTCCTAGTTTGTTGCAAAATAGGAAAATGCTTTAAACTGGTTTTTTTGTTTGTTTGTTTAATCAACAGCAAAAAAAGATGTGGGAAAGGCTGAACTTGATGGATGCATGTGTCTTTTCAGCCTATGTAACTATGTGATCTCCCTTATTGCTAACATTACAGGTGATACTCGAAAAATCATAATATAGTGGATTTGGGGTTTTCATGAGCTGTAAACCATAATTATCGCACTTATGACAAATCACGGCTTGAACTATCTTGATTTGCATGTAATGCGTCTATCTCATATATTAGTTTCCCCTTTTATGTTGCATTACTGAAATAAATGAACTTTTGCACAATATTATTATTATTTTTCGAGCATCACCTGTAAGTATTAGTAATGTTGTCTGAAAGATCAAAATTAGAGAAAGAAAGGGCTTTTGTGAATTATGGTCTTTCATCGTTTTAGCAGATAGCCTAATCCTTGTGTGATTGCCATAAGGATATCAAAGATGAGATATCTACTAAACAAGACAACTCATACTTTACCATGTGGTTTACTTCAACCATTGGAAATACCCAAGAAACCATGGTCTAGTATTTCTATTGATTTTATAGTAGGCCTACCTGCATCTGATTGTCACACTGTCATACTTACTATTGTTGACAGATTCTCTAAAATGGCAAGTTTTGTACCTTTGCATAAACTTCCCTCCTCAGTCGAATTTCTGGATATATTTAAGTGTTCAGATTGCATGGTTTACCACAAGAGATAGTGTCGGACAGAGGTCCACAATTTATATCTCAATTTTGGAAGGAATTCACTTCTCATCTTGTTATCAAATTATGTCTCTCAACAACTTATCACCCACACTCAAATGGGGCCGCTGAAAGAACTAATCAGTCATTGGAACAATATTTAAGATGCTTTATTTCACTAACTCAGGACAATTGGGCAGCATTGTATCCCTGGGCTGAATATGCTCAAAACTGTAAACAGAGCAAATCCACTAAACACAGTCCATTCTATCTCAATTATGGGTTTCATCCTACTGCTCTTCCGGCTTTGTTTTCTTCATCGGAAATGCCAGCTTTGGAGGATTATTTGGGGAACCTATGACACAAATGGGAACAAATTAAGCACATCCTGATGCGTCAATCTTCTGTGCAGAAGAACTACGCTGACAGTCGTAGACAATCGGCTCCTACTTACCAAGTCAGTGACAAGGTTTGGCTTAGTACCAAACACATTCATTTGAAGGTGCCATCTATAAAACTTGCTCCTTGATACATTGAACCTTACAGGGTTTTACGTTGTTTGAATTCTGTGTCCCACAAGTTGCAATTGCCTCCTGCATTGCGTATATTTAACTAATTTCATGTTTCTTTGTTGAAACCTCCGGTTTGTAACAAGTTTACTAAACTCCTCCTCCTGTCCTTGTGGAGGATCATGAGGAATATTTTGTTCAGTCCATTGTCGATTCTCGTATGTCACGGGGTATTCTGCAATATCTGGTGCATTGGAGCGGTTATGGCCCATAGGAACATTCGTGGGTGGATGTTCATGATGCCCATGCTCCGCGCTTATTCTGGTCTTTCCATGCCCGTTTTCTTCATCGTCCGGGTGATTCCTGCCTCGTGGGCGGTCCTGAAGGGGGGGTTATGTAAGTAATCCTATACTTACCTTGGTGGTCCGCCAAACGGCTGTTCCTCCGATCGAGCGGACCACCTCTTTCAGCCTGCCTACTTGATCTGATAGTGTCTCGAAGGCTGTGTGCACGCCCCTTTTTATGACGTGGCGCACACGTGCCGACGTCAGACTAAGGGCAGTACTATGGGTGGGATTTACAAAGGCCCTCTTATGTTTTGGGGGCATGACTACATTAATCACGTCCCCAAACATATAAAAGCTCACTTAACCAATGTTTCAGTGCCCTGTTTTGGTTCCTAGCTTGCTAGTGTCCCAAGAGTGCGTTTGTATCTGGTTTAGTGTTTATCTGGTTTTGACTCGGCTTCTTCCCTGACTATTCTGATTTCTGGTTCCCTTGACTTGGCTCTGATGTATTTGCTGTTTTCTGGTTCCATTTGACTTTGGCCTGTTTTGACTATCCTCTTTCTTCTTACCTTCAGTTCAGCCATTCTAAGGTCCTGTTTAGGTAATTGTCCTTTTACCTATCGGAGGATTAATATTCTGTGTGTTGGGTCACTCCATATTCGTGATAATATCATTGAAATTGGTTCATTAATAAAAAAGTATTGACTCCTCAAACCCTACTCTGAATATATATAAATATATATATATATATATATATATATATATATATATATATATATATATATTTATTTCTTATATGTCTGTAAATTAACTTTGAGGAAAGGTTACTGGAGTAGATTTAGATATTTTTTATATTTTAATCATTAATTTTCTATTTTTCGTACGTGGTAAGTAATAAAATCTATATCATAAACCACTATTGATTTTTGCTTCCCTTTATAAGTATGGTATCCTCCTTTTGAATTCACTAGAACATTAGAACACGATTGAAGGTGTAAACTTACTGAACAATCATATTATATATTATTTGGTCACTTATGATTCTTTTTTTTTTCTTTGCACATGGTATAGGAAGGTATGCAGAAGTGGAAGAGGCAAATGAGCTTAACCCATCTCTTCAATGCCCATACATCAAGGATTGCAATCTAACCAATTTCAAGGAACTGTGAAAGAGTATTGTTACAGTACAGATTTTTACAAGGATTTAAAGACTTTTGCAAATTGATTTTTCTTTATTTTATTATTTAATTTTGTGACTGTATACAAGACATCCTTTTTATTATTGATCTTTGTCCAGTTTTGCATCTCAAATTATGCACATTAGCTAATAATGAATTGTTAAGATTGAAGGGATGCTCCATCATTTTATTCTTGTTTAAATCAAATGGGAAGTAAAATCTAATTTATCCAGTATTTCTAACTGTGGTTATTTATATTGGTAGTTTCTCTGTCAGCTAGTTTGTTTTCAGTTCAGCTAATATTTTCCCCTGGAGAAGAAGTGATTTACCTGATTATCAAATGTGTTGGATAAAGCCAGAAATAATGTATTCCTAGGTCTAGGTGAATCCTGAATCCTGAAAAAGAAGCATCCATAGGAAGCCAAGAAGATGATAATGCCAACCAGTGAGCCAGTTACTGGAAAAACATAGGGATAGCTCAGAGTACAAAAACTCATTTAAAACACTTTAGTCACTGAGCTATGTCCAGACATGTATTTGTCATTGCATTGTAATCCAGCATGAATGTTTTGTAGTATTTTTATGGCTCCTTGCTAAATGCTAATACAAACTGTTAGTGCCCTGCTTTTCCCTGTATTGTTGATAAAAATCTATAATATCCTTGTTGTCCAGTGATTTGGTTGGTTCCTCAAATATCTGGTTACGGGCTAGGTGAAAGAAGCTGGGATGCAACCCAAAATATTGATACGTATACATGTGTTGTAATTTTTTCCCCATCAAGCCCTGTTAACATCACTAAGGTGTGACAGAAAGATAAAATGGGACATGTGCAAGATGTTACATCAGCTAATTGGAACATCACTTTCTTAGAATTGGGAAAGCCAATATGTTGATGCGAATTAGTATATGTGTAGACAATATGTACAGAGTAATTTTGATTGAGAATGACTATTTCTAGCAGTGTAATTTGCTGTTATTAAGAAGGTTAAACATAAAAAAAGCCAACTTAAAATTAAATAAAAACATATTTTTTTTAATATACAAGATCAATTCTAGTAATAAGATAAAATGTGACAATACATTATAAATCCTTTAATTTTGTATGAAGGGCAAAAAAAGAATTCTGTTGATATACAAATAAAATATTCATATTTAGAAATATGAATTTAATTTTTAAATATAATGAATACTAATAACTATAAATCCAAAATAAAGCCAATGCTTGCATCAAGCTGTCTAAAATCAAGGTTTAAGTCAAAGTTTATCCCGATTATGTTCCTATCTCGTAGTTATTGATTGAATGGAAACTCTTTACTCTTACTTAATTGAATTAGACAATTTCTACTTCTGAAGCATTTCTAATGGGCCTTTTCCTGTCTGGATAAACTGACAAGCACCAGATTACATTTAGAGATTAGTAGTGTAAACCTAATTTATAATTTAATTGCACAAAGAAAACATTATTGTACCCTGACTTTATAGTTAAGGACTGTGCACATCAATTCCACAGTCCTTAACTATACAACTATACATTTAACTTATTTGTGTAAATGGATTTTAGAAATTAGTATTTATTGTGCTCTATCATGAATCTAACATATTGGTGAAAACATATTTAAATAGTTAAAAAAGGAATTGGATGATTGCTTTCTCTCTACATCAAAAAGTGAAAATCATTACTTACATTAAACTAACTTGTAAATATCATTACTAATATTTAAATTTAGTTTTGATTCAATGTGGTACTGAGCAATTTCTCTATATCTGTATGATAATGTATGAGGTATAAATCATATTGGTGGAGGTAGGCAAAGCATAACACATTTTCTGTCTCTCAGTGTAAACCACCTTCAAGGTTCATAATCTGCTTGAATGTCTTGTAATCCAGTTACATCAGAGAAAGACTAAACGTTGTTCTTCTATATTGAATTTTAAATGAGATATATATCATATATATACATCAGACAAGCAGCAATATGTTTACTCTTTATGTCAAAGAGAGGCTGCATCATGTCATAGAGGCTGCATCATGTTTATGTCATAGAGAGGCTGATTTCTTCCAAATTGTTGAAAGGGGAGGGCAATCCAGTGCTGTGCATCGAAGGGGGATCAACCTCCACTTTTTGTCTCCTTGTCACTTGACCTACATAAATGCTGCTGAGGGGTGATGGTAGAGGACATTAAATATATACATACACTGAAGAAATTATGTTCTATTGTATACTTTAGTGATGTAGTGATTCTGGTTTAAGGGATGTGTATTGTTCAGATGAGAGCTTGAGTAAGCACGAGATTTGGTCACGTTACTATTTTACTGTACTTTTGCATTCTGTAGTGTTTGTACAACCTGTAGGGTTGAGATTGCAAGTTTATCTGACATAGTTACAAAGCATTGCTGTAATAAACTAGCCATTACTATTTAAGAGAGTTGACTGTTTTGAAGGCCCACAAACAAGTCAATTATCAGGTCTTCAGAACTTATTTTATTTTCACATAATACACATACCTACATGTCATCTCTCTGTATCCTCACACACTTCGTGTGTATGCGTTTGTCCTAATAAGTATCAACATATCCTCTCTCTTTATCCTCTCACAGTGTGTGTGCGTGTGTGTGTGCATGTATTCTGCCCTATTCAACACTTGATTCTCTTATCTACTATAACTGAGTGCTATCCTAAATCTAATTGTGGGACTATTGAATGTAAATGATTTAATTATACCAGGGCAGTTGGTTACTAAAAACAATAAAATCACTTTCTATGTAGAGAAGCTCTGGATATGAAACAGCATCGGCATACATTAAATATTTCATATACAACCATGGAACTCCTGCAGGCACTTTTCACATATGCATTAAATACATTTGAGCTAAATAGTGGCCCAATGTCTCTATCCATGAAACGGTTGAGATAATCTGCTTCATAATTATCATTAGACTCTAAAATATGTTTACACTGTACCTACATTTATACTAGCCCTACCAATTCTGAATTGTCCATCCTAGCCTTGTGACCATAATGCCAAGAAAATGTAACTGGAAAGTTTTATTTCTGAAGTGCACAAACATGCACCTGTCAACTGGAAAACATGTGGTCTATTAGGGCTATGGGAAGCCGCAGTAAAAAAGTGCTTCTTTTAAACAAGTTTCTTGAGATGAAGTGGACTCAAAAGACTAAGGTTTTCTAATCATTAAAAATGAAGGTGACCAATGCTCATTACGTACTAATTTTAAGCATCTTGTGTCTGCGCACAAACATATATACATACACATCAGCAGCCATGCATTTCTTCTAAAATGGTTTATATGCTACACATAAAATACCTGTGTAAAAATGGTGCCAGAGGATGGCACAATTGTGAAAACTGTACCTTACATAGGAATCCGGGATATACATGTGAATATTGTACCAAATGTGGCTGCTTGTAAATAAAACCATTCTACAAGAATCCTGTCAATTACTGATCCTGCAGTGCTGGCTAATTTAAAAAAGATATGGATGAATGAATATGTGCTACTAAGGAACCTGCCAAATTAGAAAGTAATCCAAAAGAGTAGCACGCTAGAAGGAGGATTGTTAAAAATACAAAATAACAAAAACAGGGAATTGGAATGCATGATACCCAAAGATGTACAGTCAGAAAGAAGACTGATACTAACATGGCATCTCCTATATAAATTGATAACGTTAATTGCTAAACTTGGAAATGTAAACTTGAGCTGAAGAACTCCAGAATGGGCTCAGACATATTTATCATCCTACATCACTTTAGGTAAATGGGCCTTACTTGGAAATACTACTCAAAACTTTTTGTTGACTTTACAAAATGTTCAACTAGTTATAGCATATTTTACATAGTACAAACAGCGTGCTAACAGGGTCAGGAAAATATACTGTGTCGTGCAACAATGGTTTCAGATCACAAAATTAGCCAATCTTTTATACACATTTACATTGCAGTATAATAATAGGCACATTTGTGCACCATTTTGGTTAATCTGAATTATTTATACCTAAATGATCGCAAGAATGAAATTCACCTGAACCAAAATACCAAAATATTACATTTATGACGGAATTTAATTACATAATGTGAGGAGAAAGGAAATTGGAGATTGCCTAAACAGTAAATGTGACAGTACCTTAATTTCTTTTTCTTTTTAAATTACATATGTTCAGTGTCATGATGTATGGGTGGAAACATGTGAAACATACAGAAGATGGTTATTCATAGACAAATAATCACACTTTTTGGGGGGGGGGTTTGTGTGTTTTTGTCAATTTTTCTTTTATTAAGGCATTTGATTTGGGTGGTACAGAATAAAGAAAGGGAGATAAACGAGATGTACACAAGATAGTAATATCACTTCATGGTTTTAACATCTCCTAGATATGACTGCCGCATTTTTTATCAATTAAGTAAAATATAAACATGCTAAACTTTTGTGTCAAGGCAATGAACAGATGTGAAGTTTAAACATTCAAGATTTTGTTTGCAACAGTTAATTAAACAAGGTATACCATGGCATGTAAGAATTACTAGATTGGTAAGCATTTCACACACATTGAGACAAGATGCTACTACAGAGATATACTTGTGAGTTACTCTGAAAGTAGGCTGAGCTTATTGATAGTATGATTAATGTATGTGATAAAACAAATAATGTCCGATTTACATTTTCAAGTGGATTTAAAAAAATATATCAGGTAAATGCCTGGAGTAACTAACTGGGCTAGGTAATAGTAGTGAAACTGGCATTAAAACAGGCTAGACATGCAAGATAGTGTGACCATAGACTACCCCACTGTCTCAGCACAAAATTAAGTGACTGAATCACGAGAGTCAGTGAAATGAATTCTGGAGCAAAGCAATCTGTGCTAATTACGCACTCATCAGTGTGGAGAAACATTAACTTTCAGGTGGGAAGCAGTCTGGCAGGACATAAGGTGGTTTCCAACAGCGGGCCCGATGTGGGAAATTCCCCCTCTGCCAATGCCTGACTTAGAGACAGGGAAAGGTAGGTGAAGTGAGTGGCACAGGAGACAGGTAGAGCTCAACCCTAGCCCCAGGCCTTGATGCGGGCCTGCATTTCTGGTCCACGAACTCGGGGGATCATTGGTGAGTCCAAGTTCTTCCCTATCAGGATCCGGCAGAAGCTCCGAGTGGGTTGTCGCCACCAGTGACTCTGGTTCTTCCGCGGTGGTGGTCAATGCGGCGGGAATATATCCCATCTGGCTGTGAACCTTGGTAGGTCCATGCTGGGAGACTGTTGCCTGCAAGGAAGTTGACCCGGAGGGGGCCCTCTCACCTCCCTCACTACTCCTCTCCGTTCTTTCTTTTGGGGTTGAGTTGATATTGTAGGAATGCGGGCTTCCAACTTTGCCTAGAAACTCTAAAATATCTTATCCAGGCATATCAGGATACATTCCACTGGGCTCCATTAAACGCTCAAAGGCTCTCGCACGTGTAGGAACTGCGCATCTGCCATCGTGAGGGGGTCCGCTGCTTTTGAAGCCTGTGTCCGTGCAGGTACTTGGAGTCAGCACAGGTGTGTGGGGCAAGTCTGTGGGGACTGGGATAACCCCCACCGGTCCAAAGAGAGGGGTGGGTGGCAGCTATGTGTGGTGAGCTTGGAAGAGTAGCCGTCTCTCCTCAGCTCACGCTATAAATATAGACAGAAAAGAAAAGACAGTAGAGGAGAGTAAAAGAAGAATTCATAATATTTAGCAAGCAGTTAAACAGCTAAAATAAAAGCTAACGGAGTAGATGAAAAGAAAGTAATGAACAAAAAATTTTTTTCAAAAGATAAAACTAATATTAATGAAATTCTAGCAGAAGTACAAACCTTCTAGTCAAATTTGTTTTCAGAAATAAAAACTAGAACTTTGGTCAACTTATGTAAAAACTGTGTAAAAAATATCCTTAAAAACTACATTATTTGGCTTAAGATATACAAGGTATTGTTTGTTGGGAAAAAAAAGAAAAATTGAATTGTGACTATATGAATTTTCCCAAATTAATTGCATACTGAGTCAAAATAGCAACAGAAAGCTTGTGGTGTTCCTGGGAGAAATATGGACAAACACTTAAATACTTTAAGAAACGGCAAGATATATGAAAGACTGCAATCAAGAGCTTGCTGTGCTGAACCTAGATTTTGAAATGGCTTTTGACAGAGTTTCACATAAATGGCAGTTTAAACAGTTGGGAAAAAATAGGATTCTCTAAAACTATTAGAAATCAAGTTGAATTGTTGAATAAAGAAAGCGTTAGTCGATTTTTAATCTATGACCATTTTTGTCCAAAATTGTTTAAATTACAGTGTGGTGTCAAATTTCTCCTTTAATGTTCATTTGTGCAACTGAACTTTTGTTAGAACCATTTATTTAGAAAGGATAAAATAATAATAATACAAGGAATCCCAATTCCAGGCTCATACAGAATGCAGCTAAAGCTTTTGGGCTATGTGGATGATTTGACAGTCTCATATGAAATGTCTCTTCTACAAAAGAGCAATAAGGCCACTAAACTAGCTGAATGAAAATCTGAATGTACCAATGCCTGCATGATGTATGGTAATATTATAACAATAATATAACAAACAAAATCAAAAGATTGGGTGTATTTTTTCCCCCCAAGATTTAGAAACTGAACAATTTAGAAACTGTGCTTGGAGAAGATACAGACTAGAATAATTAAGTAGAATTAATAAGATAAAGAGACTTCTGATTATAAAGTATTAATTAATATACATTTGTTTGTAAGATTGGAGTATCCTCTTCCATACGCATGGAACACTATGTCTTTTGAGAGAAAGTACAAGAGAAGATGAAATAAAATGATACAGAAATTGCAGCCTGGTGGTAAATGTGGTAATATTTTTAAGTATTTAGACATTTGTTATACATGCCATTTTCTGCATGTTGTGGGTGGAATCAGTCTGATATTCAAATAGTATAGGTAATCTCTGCAATGAAAAGTAAAGTAAAACATGTTTGATACCTAAGCAGATGCCATCAAAAGGGCAAGCTATTACCTTTTGCTCCAATTTTTAAAAACAATTTTGTAAGTTGAATTTACATAAAAGGATTGTCTCTCAAAGCCAGAGGGGCTTCAAAGGGGATCAACCTCCATTTTCGGGAAAAATAATTCTGTAAAGCCAACATCGCATCAAAATGGGCAAATGCATGTACTGCAATATATATACAATTTAAATATTCTGTATATTACATAGTTACATAGTTGCATAGTTACCTAGCTGAAAAGAGACTTGCGTCCATCAAGTTCAGCCTTCCTCACATTTGTTTTTTGCTGTTGATCCAAAAGAAGGCAAAAAAAACCCAGTTTGAAGCACTTCCAATTTTGCAACAAGCTAGGAAAAAAATTCCTTCAGGGGTGGCCCTGTATGTAAAGGATAGCATAAAATCTAGCCTAATAAAGGTTAGTGAGGCGAACATAGAGTCCGTTTGGGATACGTTAGACTTTGGTAATCACACAGTAACTCGTGTAGGTGTGATTTATAGGCCCCCAGGACAAATTGAAGAGTTCGATAATATACTATTTGAAGAAATAGCTAAAATGACAATGAAGGGGGAAGTTATCATCATGGGTGACTTTAATCTTCCTGATGTGAATTGGAAAACAAAAATAGCTACTTGTGCCAGGAGCACACATATTCTAAACTCCCTACTGGGATTGTCTCTAAAACAAGTCGTTGAGGAGCCAACTCATAAAGAGGCCATACTAGATTTAGTGTTAACAAATGGAGATTTGGTATCAGATATTACTGTAGGTGAAAGTTTAGGATCCAGTGATCATCAGTCAGTGTGGTTTAATATAAGAACAGTGACTGAGTCACACCACACAAAAACAAAAGTTTTAGACTTTAGAAAAACAGACTTTTCTAAAATTAGAATATGTGTAAAGGAGTCATTATCAGACTGGAGCAATTTAAATGGAGTCCAAAAGAAATGGGATTATTTAAAAGTTGCACTACTGAAGCAACAGAAAATTGCATTAGGCTTGTCAGTAAAAGCAAAAAATTCAAGAAACCACTGTGGTACTCCGCAGATGTGGCCAAAATAGTAAAAAACAAAAAGTTAGCATTTAGTAATTATAAAAAACCAGAGTGAGGAAGACAGAATGACCTATAAGATTAGGCAGAAAGAGGCTAAGCAAGTTATAAGAGCTTCCAAATCACACACAGAAGAGAAAATAGCACAGTCAGTAAAAAAGGGGGACAAAACTTTTTTTAGATACATAAATGAGAAAAGAAAAGTAAAACAAGGATTAGTTAGATTAAAAACAAAAGAAGGAAGGTATGTAGATGAGGATAAAGGTCTAGCTGACTGCCTCAATGAATATTTTTGTTCGGTATTTACAGATGAAAATGAAGGAAAGGGACCTCAGTTAAGAAAAAGGGTAAATGAGTCATTTATTACACGTGAGTTTACAGAGGAAGAGATTCTATTTCAACTGTCAAAAGTAAAGACAAATAAGTCAATGGGACCTGATGGAATACACCCAAAGCTATTAAAAGAGCTTAGTGGGGGGCGTGTCTGACTTCCGTTGAGAGCGGTCGCATGGCTTAGGAGCTCCGCCATCACCCCGACCTAATAGCGACGATTTCCATAGCATTCAGCGTTTTATTATACCCTACCTGCAGCGGTGAGTGTACGGATACACTATGCCCTCCTCCAAACAGCTAAAACTTTCTGAAACGGCCAAAGTGAAGAAAACGGAGCGCCGCAAAGAAATCCAAGATGGCGACGAGGCGCCTAGCTTATCAGACGGTCAATCAGACCATGAATCTAACTCCTCCAAGTATTCAGAGGCTCCCATAACGGAGCGCAGCCTTCACAAGATGCTGCAAGAACTTCGAGCGACCATAACTGCCGATTTTCAATGCATTAATGGTGATTTACACAAAGAAATCTCCAATATTGGTGAAAGAACTAACAACTTGGAAAATAAAACAGATGAATTATGTGTGGCCCACACTGAAATAGTGGACAAGCTCCAGGAATTATCAGAAGAAAATGTATTACTGAAAATTAAACTAGCAGACGTAGAAGACAGATCTAGAAGACAAAATGTCCGCTTCAGAGGCATCCCGATGATGTATCGCGCGACGCGCTTCCAGCTTACATTCTTTCTCTATGCAAGTCTCTAGTTCCAAGTCTGCCTGACTCAGCGTGGGCGTACGACCGCATGCACAGATTGCCACGTCCAGCTCGTTTGTCCAACAAAGTTCCGAAGGACGTGATTGTAAGATTCCATTATTATGCTCATAAGGAAACACTGCTTCAGGCAGCGAGAAAGGTTTCCACGCTCCCGGATCCTCACCAACATATTGCTCTATATGCAGACCTATCAGCGACCACGATGGCGAAAAGAAAGGAGTTCATCACTATAACCAAGACTTTGCGAAACAACAACGTAGCCTATCGTTGGGGATTCCCTACCAAGCTGATCATATGGCGACAAGGACGGAATTATGTGGCAAACGACCCGGTGGAAGGTATGAGGCTCATTACAGCATGGGGCCTGTGGTCCGGTACGCCTAACCGCCCAGAAAGCTCAGGAAGCACTTCACCGAGAAAACTTCAGGCGGACTGGCAAATGGCTAAGTCTCCAATCAAGATCCCTTGAACTTTTTCACTATACCTACATCCACGCAGGTTTTGTTGATATTAGTAATTGTTTACTGCTGCTATTTTAGCAGAGTGTACGCTATGGGTATGTTGTGCATTGTACTTTTAATGTTGTAAAACGATTTGCCTAGGTCTAGCACACGCCACATGGTTTTAAATCAAGTTATCTGATATTCTCATAGCGGCAATCCAACACTGGATCGCTGGTGTTAATATTCTCATGTTCATGCAGCTCGTTTGATCTGTATATTTTAACGTGCAGCACTATCGCTTATTAGAGTGCCATACACATATCACCCTCTAGTACCGCAGTATACTGCACAAACGTGCCAACTCTGGCATTATATCTAAGTGGTAATTTTGGCGCATTAACGAGTCTCTGACAGGGAACTGGGGAACATAGAGCATGCCATGTGCATCTATTGTGTGAATTATAGCTAGGGATCACACCCGCACAGGTGACAAAGTGTTTCCAGTTACAAGGGACTCTCCCCATCGGCCTGGATTGGTATGTGCAAGAGGCAATTCATCACGCTCTGTGCATTCCTCGCTACCACGGCCGTTGCCGGATAATGTTTCCGCCTAATTAAGTGCTCCTCGTGAGCATGCTATTTACAATATTACTCTGCTTTATTTTATTATATTTTATTTTCTTTGTTTACATTACTGTTCGTATTGTGTACGGTTCTTAATGCAGATCATAGGTCGGGAGGAGCTCTACAGGCCCTCCTTGTGTCATTTAGGGGTATACAACTTCATACCCTGTTAATGACTGAATTTGTTGACTCTGACAAGGGTTACATATGTACATACTTCTGTTATTGTTGTTCTCCCTTTTCTGTTATTGTCCCTCCCTCCCCCTCTCTTGTCTCTCCCACAGATGGGCCCCAGGAATACTCATTACTCAAGAGGCGTCGTCAGCGCCGCTACCCCTTGCTTATCCACTGTGTCATCCACGTCTCACTGACGTCAAATGTGCTGATTTATGTCAGGTTTAAAGGTAAACATAGAGTACAACACAGATCTCATTACAAGAGAACACCCCATAGTCGCACCAGTTCCCAACCAATATAGCTTCTAAGTCAATGAAAATTCTTTCCATAAATGCCAAAGGCCTCAATAGCCCCTATAAGAGAAAGCAATTATTGCAGGAAATGCACAAATCTAACGCGGCCATCGTATGTGTCCAAGAAACTAATTTTACAAAGAAAAACCCTCCTCAGCTACGCTCCCCAAAATATCCTACAGCATACTTTGCGTACTCACCGACTAAATCCAAAGGGGTTGCTATAATGTTTCACACGGATTGGGTATTCACACTAAGGAAACAATATACTGATCAGGACGGTAGAATACTTATAGTGGTAGGTGAATTAAACGGTATACTGGTGACGGTAGCCTCCCTTTATGCCCCCAACGAGGCACAGGTTTCATTTATGGGTAAAGCAATAAAAAAAATCACCTCCATTAAACAAGGCCATACAATAGTATGTGGCGACTGTAACTGCACCCTAGACCCCTCTCTGGACATCAAACGCACCAAAAACAAAACCCCCATTAAATCTTCTGTCCGCAATAGTAGATTGTTATCTCAACTTCTACATAAACATGACCTCTATGATACATGGAGGAATTTATATCCATCAGCCCAGGATTACACATATTTCTCGCCAGTCCACATGACCTATACGC
This sequence comes from Pelobates fuscus, assembly GCF_036172605.1. Lineage (NCBI taxonomy): Eukaryota > Metazoa > Chordata > Amphibia > Anura > Pelobatidae > Pelobates > Pelobates fuscus. The sequence goes on from NC_086318.1 coordinate 255,629,217, forward strand.
GTATTGACATGTGTTTTATTGACAAATCCACTCTTCCGCATCTTTTGGATCAATCCATTGGGCTTAGAACGTGGTCAGACCACGCCCCAATATCGATCACACTAGAGGTACCATGCCCGTCCAAAGGGAGAGGAAAATGGCGCTTAAACGAAACCATTCTAGATGACCCCGCAAATATTCGACAGATATCCACAGCCCTCAATAACTATTTTTCCCTGAATTCTACAGCAGACACCTCAGTGGAAACCCACTGGTTAGCACACAAGGCGGTTATCAGGGGGGAATTCATCAAACTAGGCTCCATGGTCAAAAAAATATTTCTCTCCAAGGACTCCACACTCCGTAAGAATCTCCTCTCATTAGAAAGCCTCAATAAAAAATCCCCTTCTAAATCTACTTCCCGCCAAATTGCTCAGATACAAGGAGAGATTCAAAATCTCCAAGCTCAGTTGTACACCAAGCGAATTCTCCAATCCTGACAAACATACTACCTTAAGGGCAACAAAGCAGGTAAATTGTTAGCCAACCAGTTAAAAGTGAAATATTTGCAGACGAAAATTCCATATATCTCCTCCACAGACAACATCAGAATTTACAATCCTAACAACATTGTAGATGAACTGTCCCATTATTATGAAGATCTATACAATCTGGCCGTTAACAAATCCACGCTCACACCGAGCTCCCTAGAGATATCACAATACCTTTCCCAAATTACGCTGCCACAAACTACGTCCACTCAGAATGACCTCCTGGATGCTGAATTCACAGAAGAAGAAGTAGCCCAGGCGATACGGTCCCTGCCCAAGCACAAAGCCCCAGGACCCGATGGTCTCTCCAATTATTATTATATAACTATGTCAGCACACCTAACACCACATATTACCAAATTGTTTAATGAGATCAGAATGATAGGTAAATTCCCCCAAGAAATGCTTGAAGCTTATATCATTACTCTGCCCAAACCAAATAAACTACCAACTATATGTAGTAATCTACGTCCAATTTCCCTACTTAATGCAGATGTAAAACTGTACGCTAAACTGATCGCTAACAGACTTAAACCTCTCTTGCACGCTCTAATTTCAGAAGAACAAGCAGGGTTTGTACCCGGGAGACAGGTGGGCGACAACACCAGATATTGCATGGACTTGATTGACTGGGGCAAGAAACAAAACAAAAAGGGCGTCTTAATGGCGCTGGATGCGGAAAAGGCCTTTGATCGCCTGAACTGGGAATATATGACCGCAACACTGTTGGCGTTTGGTTTCTCACAAGCCTTTATAACTGGTGTAATGGCCCTATATTCTGCTCCTTCTGCAAGAGTTTTCAACTCTGGCTTTACTTCCAGAAACTTCCACATTTCAAACGGGACAAGACAGGGGTGTCCCCTGTCCCCCTTAATATTTATCTTGTGTCTAGAACCCCTGATCCAGACTATTAAACTTGATACGAAACTCCCTGGTCTTGGCACACCAGCAGGAGAGAAAAAGATAGCTCTCTTTGCAGATGATATCGTTCTATTTCTAGCTAACCCGAAGGATTCCATTCCACTGCTTCTGAAAACCCTATCTACATATGGCTCTATCTCATATTATAAGAACAATGTTAGCAAAACCCAATTATTTCCAATAGGACTCAGTAAGCAGGCAATCAAAGATTTGAAAAACAAATACACTTTTGACTGGAAAACCACAGCTCTCTCGTATTTAGGCATAAAATTAACGCACTCTAGAACACAGACAATTAAGGAAAACCATTTAGCAGTCCTTAAAAGTATTACTAAGCAAATGAGCACATGGGATAAACTCTACACATCTTGGATTGGTAGAATTAACTCAGTAAAAATGATGATACTTCCCCACATTCTCTATCTATTTAGAACACTGCCCATCGCTATTCCTACTTCTCTCCTCAAACGCTATCAGGCGGCAATCAATGCCCATATTTGGAAAAGAAAACCACCGAGGGTAGCTTTTCGATCACTCTGGCGGCCGCTCAAGCAAGGAGGGCTCAGTGTCCCAAATATATCACATTACTATAGGGCAACATTATTGGCACAAGGCCTCAACCTTTTGTTGGGCACATCTAAACCGGTGTGGGCCAGACTTGAATCCGCGTGCGGTAATTTGGTTTCCCTCCCTAACACCTTGTGGGCATCCTCCCCTCCGACACATCCCTCCACGCTCCCAGCAACGTGTTTTTTCTTAAAATCTTGGATAACCTGGAGCAAAGCTCTGTGGCCCAAAGAGGAGTCAATTTATCTGGCACCTCTATCAGCCCTTTCCAGCATCTCACCCAACCTCCCGACGCAACAATGGATGAAATTAGGCATAACTCATGTCCATAAGCTATTCAACAGAAACGAGATATATCCATTTCCAGTTTTGCAGACAACATACAACTTACCGTCAAGAGACATCTTCTTATATATACGTGTGAAACACATACTACATTCCAACTCAATTAGTTACATCAAGCCGCTAGCACTTAGCCAACTCAGTAGTAAATGCTTCAGCGAGAAGGTGTCCCAGCATTCTTGCAAATTTCTCTCTTTCTGCTACTCAGCACAAACAGACTCACATAAATCTACAAAGTTGCCTTATATGCTTAAATGGGAGGAAACTTTGAATATTGACCCCACCATAGATGAATGGGAACAAACTATTTCCTATACTCACAAGTCATCGAATTGTGTCACGCATTGGGAAGCATATTCTAAAATGCTGATGAGGTGGTATTTGGTCCCGAGCAAACTTCATAAGATTTACCCCAATTCGTCCTCCTTGTGTTGGAGATGTAGTAAAGAGGAAGGCTCACTAGAACATATATTTTGGCACTGTGACAAATTACGAGATTTCTGGCGTGAAATCCAAGATATCATTCTCACACTTTGCAACATAAAAATACCACTCACACCAGAGAATTATCTAATTCATCTCATTGCAAATCTACAAACCCTACCAGCCAGAGATGCGGTACTCAACATACTTCTAGCCTCCAAAATTAGTATAGCTGCCCACTGGAAGAGCCTCACCTGCCCCACCATAGCGGAAGTAATTCGCAGAACAGACTCCACATACCACCATGAAAGAGAGTGGGCAAAACAGGGCCGTTTGACCAAATTCCTAGCAAATTGGCAAAACTGGGAAACGTTTAGGACATCGGCTCTGTCGTCGTAAATGATGTGTCTAGGCAGTTTGATGCAAGGCTCTATGATTCGCCTCGCTCATCGAACATTATCTTGAATGTAGCAGTGGTAAAGTCTTGATTAAAGGGGTCTCATCCACTTCCCCATTCCGCCCATATGTTTCAATAAGTGTCACTTATCCACTTTATCCCTCCCCCACCCTATGTTCCCTTCTCCCAGGTTATTCCCCCTATGAGTCTTATAGGGAGCTCCATTCCTCACAAGATACACATAGCGCAATCATTGGAATTAAAGGTCTTCTGTATATATAGTTCACTCGCGCAACTGCACTATGACTGCACAAGAAGTACACTACCGAAAACACACATGTCACTGTACCCAACAAACGTAAAGGTTTACTTTCGTAATTAGCGTTTAAAATATAGCCGTAGACACACATGCATTTTACAATATAATAAGATATACTTTCCTGCAATAAACTAAAGTAGGAAATGCTGCTAGCATCTTACTACCAATTGATCCGGCAATTTGCCCACTGTACCGAAAGATATAGTCCATAAAGGTAAACTCGAAGTCAATGCAGAGTTTTCTCAAAATGCGGGTATTTATTGGCACAGGCTCACTGACTATAAGGTACGTCCCATGCCAAGTACCACCTGAGAAGTGCTTTTTTGAGTTAAAGTACCTAAGGGCAGGATTATATTATTGACTTGAATGTGTTACTATATTTATGTGCTTTCAATATATGCAGTTGGGCGTAATCATCTCTTGTTCGCAATGTACGCTTATTCTCTAAATTTGGTTAAATGTATAGTTTATTGGGTGACAGTTCTGTAATGTATATATCTCTGTGATACTATGCGAGATTGGATGTAACTTATCATCTTGGTGTCTCCCTCCCCTTCTTCCTTTCTGTATCCCATGTTTTCTTTTGTTATGATAAAACATCAATAAAAATCTATACATTGAAAAAAAAAAAAGAGCTTAGTGGTGTACTAGCAAAACCATTAACAGATTTATTTAACCAATCATTGATAACAGGAGTAGTCCCAGAAGATTGGAAGTTAGCGAATGTTGTGCCCATTCACAAGAAAGGTAATAGGGAGGAGTCGGGCAACTATAGGCCAGTAAGCCTTACTTCAGTAGTGGGGAAAGTGATGGAAACCATGTTAAAGGATAGGATTGTTGAACATCTACAAACACATGGATTTCAAGATCAGAGACAACATGGGTTTACTTCAGGGAGATCATGCCAAACTAATCTTATTGATTTTTTTGATTGGGTAACTAAAATTATAGATCAGGGTGGTGCAGTAGACATTGCTTACCTAGATTTCAGTAAGGCTTTTGACACTGTTGCACATAGAAGGCTTATCAATAAACTACAATCTTTGAGTTTGGATTCCAATATTGTTGAATGGGTAAGGCAGTGGCTGAGTGACAGGCAACAGAGGGTTGTAGTCAATGGAGTATATTCAAAGCTTGGGCTTGTCACCAGTGGGGTACCTCATGGATCTGTACTTGGACCCATTCTCTTTAATATTTTTATTCGTGATATTGCAGAAGGTCTTGATGGTAAGGTGTGTCTTTTTGCGGATGATACTAAGATATGTAACAGGGTTGATGTTCCAGGAGGGATAAGCCAAATGGAAAATGATTTAGGTAAACTAGAAAAATGGTCAGAGTTGTGGCAACTGGCATTTAATGTGGATAAGTGCAAGATAATGCATCTTGGACGTAAAAACCCAAGGGCAGAGTACAGAATATTTGATAGAGTCCTAACCTCAACATCTGAGGAAAGGGATTTAGGGGTGATTATTTCTGATGACTTAAAGGTAGGCAGACAATGTAATAGAGCAGCAGGAAATGCTAGCAGAATGCTTGGTTGTATAGGGAGAGGTATTAGCAGTAGAAAGAGGGAAGTGCTCATGCCATTGTACAGAACACTGGTGAGACCTCACTTGGAGTACTGTACACAGTACTGGAGACCCTATCTTCAGAAGGATATTGATACCTTAGAGAGAGTTCAAAGAAGGGCTACTAAACTGGTTCATGGATTGCAGGATAAAACTTACCAGGAAAGGTTAAAGGATCTTAACATGTATAGCTTGGAGGAAAGACGAGACAGGGGGGATATGATAGAAACATTTAAATACATAAAGGGAATCAACACAGTAAAGGAGGAGACTATATTTAAAAGAAGAAAAACTACCACAACAAGAGGACATAGTCTTAAATTAGAGGGACAAAGGTTTAAAAATAATATCAGGAAGTATTACTTTACTGAGAGGGTAGTGGATGCATGGAATAGCCTTCCAGCTGAAGTGGTAGAGGTTAACACAGTAAAGGAGTTTAAGCATGCGTGGGATAGGCATAAGGCTATCCTAACTATAAGATAAGGCCAGGGACTAATGAAAGTATTTAGAAAACTGGGCAGACTAGATGGGCCGAATGGTTCTTATCTGCCGTCACATTCTATGTTTCTATGTTTCTAACAGACATACATACACACACACACTAACATACATACATACACACTAGCAGACACACACACACACTAACCGACATACATACACACACACTAACAGACATACATACACACTAGCAGACACACACACACACACACACACACACACACACACACTAACAGACACATACACACACTAACAGATACACACACACTAACAGACATACATACACACACTAACAGACACACACACATACACACACTAACAGATACACACACACTAACATACATACATACACACACTAACCGACATACATACACACACTAACAGACATACATACACACACTAACAGACACACACACACACTAACAGACACACACATACATACACACACACACACTAACAGACACATACACACTAGCAGACACACACACTAACAGACACATACACACACTAACAGATACACACACACTAACAGACATACATACACACACACACTAACAGACACACACACACTAACAGACATACATACACACACACACTAACAGACATACACACACACTCACATTTTTAACACATATTTTTTTTTAAATGTAACCCCCCCAGCATCCTTACCTTTGGAAATGCTGGGGGGGAGGGGGTTCTCTTCCTCCCTGGTGGTCCAGTGGCTGCTGGGCAGGCGGCATTGGCAGGCGGCAGGCTGGCGAGGGAGCACTTCCCCTGAGCTGTCTGCTCAGCTCCCTCGCGCGTCGCAGAGTGAGGCTGGGAGCCGGAATATGACGTCATATTCCAGCTCCCAGCCTCACTCTGCGGTGCACGAGGGAGCTGAGCAGACAGCTCAGAGGAAGTGCTCCCTCGCCGGCCGCCCACCAATGCCGCCCGCCCAGCCTAGCAGCCCGCCGGCATGTCTGTTAGCCACAAGGCTAACAAGACATTTGCCTTGGGCATTTGGGGTCGGCTTTTTTGCCGCTCCCTGGAAAATGCCGCCCAAGGCAAAGGCCTTGTTTGCCTCGCGGCTAATACGCCCCTGATTGGGGCATTATTAGCCAGCCAGGATTGGTGACAGAATCAGCTGCAAAAGCTTGATGCATGTTACCAGACATGCCTGGAGACTCTGCTTTCCAAAACGAACTTAGCAAAAAGGTTTTCCCAATACTGGGAAATGGGGCCAGGATACTCTTTATATCATACACTCCTTACAATGGCCTGTAGGGGTTATTATGCTAGGAGTAACTCTTTAACTATATTAATATTTGTATTACACACAGATCAATTGAGAAGTGACAAACAGATGAAAACATGGATGAGCATATATATATATATATATATATATATATATATATATTTGTGTACGTCACATTCCGAGGACGTAAGGAAAGCGAAGTTAAAATAAGTAGTTCCTTAATAGCAAGTCAGTTGAGGTGTGCCGAAACTGACGTAAGGTTAGGCCTGTAAAAGAGGGCCCACCTAGGTAAAATGATAAATTGAGGGTGCGGTGGGAGGGGCACTTCCGAGAACGTCGAAGACAGGTAAGCAGGGGCTCACTCAGTTTATATAGGGAACTTAAGTGCCTCCCACAATTACAGGCCAAGCCTTCTATTTGTGTACGGCACATTCCGAGGACGTAAGGAAAGCGAAGTTAAAATAAGTAGTTCCTTAATAGCAAGTCAGTTGAGGTGTGCCGAAACTGACGTAAGGTTAGGCCTGTAAAAGAGGGCAAAAATAAGAAACGATTAAGTCAAATGCGTTTATTAAGCAATACATCATTTAGCCATTTCACAGAAAGCCATCCTTATCTCTTTCTCTGGATTGGGGATGTATCTGTTGTATGCAGACGATTTCCACCTCCCCATATTTTTAATTATGTGTGTTGGTACACGATTACCTGAGGCAGCTGTGGCTGCTCCAATGCAAAAAGAATGGCCCGAAAATGAATGTGGATTTTGTCCCAACCGGAGTAATAACGTGCGTATGTAAAGCATAAAGTTTTTAGTGGTTAGGGGTTTCCCTAGAATAGCTAGAAGTGGGCAATCAGGGTTGGAATTAAATTGGGATCCTACTAGTTTATCCAATACACGGACGGGACACCATTTGGTCGATGTGGGATAAAAGTTAATTTCCACTGGTGGACCTGTTTGGCTCGTTTTGGTATGAGTAACGGACAATATGTAGTGATCTTGTTTTTTAACTAAGTGTTTCTTTTGGAGGCATGAGCTGGAGTCGGAAGCTTTCTCTACAGTAAATTCTCTGGGTCTCATGAAACCATAAAAGGCTAAGTAAGCCGCGGATTTGATAACTAGGTTCGTGATTTGTTCGAAAGGGGACGTGTCGAGTACATCGGAGATATTCTTAAATAGCTTACTATCTATGGGAAGGCGCTTAGTGGGTATGTGTACTGATAATTTCTGAACGCCTTTGAGGACACTCTTAAGTGGGTAGGAAGCTAGGAATGGAGTTTTGTTGGGAAAGCAGGTTAACATGTAGTGTTGGATTCCCGTTAGATAGAGTTTGATTGTGTTGTAAGCTAGATTAAGAGAAAAGTGGCAAAAAGTTGTAAATGCAACCATGGTTTCAATAGAAAAAACATTTATTATACAGTAATCACGAACCAAACTCTTAAACAGTTCATATGCTCTGTAATAAGCCTTCCTTGTGTTAAGGGATAAACCCGCCTGAGCAAGCGTCCCACTATGTTGTAAGAGAGAGCTTAACGCATTATTAGGTCTTCGAATTTTGGAGGTACCCTGGGTTGCTGGGTTGCTGTTGGATGCAGTCTGAATAATTCCTGAAAATTGAAGCGTGACAGAGCATCAGCAGCAGTATTTTGTATACCTGGGACGTGAACACAGGTTATGCAGAACTGGAGATTAGCTGCTAGCCAAGTGAGTCTCCTGACCAGGTTCATAACCGTGAGGGACTGAGAGCGGCCTTTGTTAATGATGTTACAGGTAGCTAAGTTATCACAAAAACATCTGACTGACTACCCCCTCCACTCTTCCCCCCACGTGTGTGCTGCTGCTACGATAGGGTAAATCTCGGTGGTACTGAAATTTTCGAGTGATGCGGTTTCGATCGGCCAAGAGTCGTATAGCCATTCATCGCCAAAAATGGCCGCATAACCTATGGCACCTGAAGCGTCAGTCCAGAGTACTGGGGAATCGTCGGAAATGGGGGGAACGAACAGCGACCTGCCATTCCAAGAGGATAGGAACAGCTGCCACATTTTTAGATCAGCTGTAGCTGATTCGTCTATGGGTGTCGTGGAGTCATCGTCAGGGAGACCGTGCAAAAGTGAGAGGATTCTGGAAATAAAAGACCTGCCCTGTGGAATTATTCTCATAGCAAAATTAAGTGAACCAAGCAGTGACTGTAGCTGTTTCCTGGTGCAAGTGCCTTGTGACGTGCAGATGTTAATGTAAGAAAGAATTCTGTCTACTTTCTCCTGGGGCAGGCTGGCTTGCATGGAGACAGAATTGAGTGTAATCCCCAGGAAAGTAATCTCCGTGTTGGGACCTTCAGTTTTGTCCTGGGCTACAGGGACACCTAAATCTTTGAAGAGAGTGAGCATGTGATTAAGGCTGTGTGGAGTGCAGTGCTGTGGTTCAATGGTGAGGAAGTCGTCTAAGTAATGAATGACAACTGGACATCTGCAGAAGTTCAGGAGAAGCCATGTTAACGTTTCGGCGAAAAGGTCAAATAACTTGGGGCTACTTTTGGAGCCGAAAGTAAGCCTGGTAGCAAAATAGTAGCTGTCTCGCCACTTAACTCCATGCAGATGCCAGAGTGACTGATGAATGGGAAGTAACTTGAAGGCGTTAGTAATATCTGATTTACTTAACCAGGCCGCCTTCCCGGAGTTAATGATAGCTTGAATGGCATCATCAATTCTGGCCTACTGAAGAGAAAAGTCTTCTGATGGGATTAGTGCATTCAGGCTAGGTGTGGGAGATGCGTGTGGTGCAGAAAAGTCAATGATTAGTCTCTTTTTATTGTTAAACTTCCCTGTGGCGATACCTAGTGGGTTAGTTCTCCAGGAGGAGAAAGGTGGTGTAGTAAAAGGGCCTATCATGAACCCATTAGTGACTTCTTTCTGTAAGAGTTCTTGTAAGGTGCCAGGGTCTGTGAGAGCTGACTGAAGGTTGGGGCATTCCAAGATACCTGTGGGGAGAGACACAAAGCCTGTGTGAAACCCGTGAGTGAACCCTGTCGTGAGAAATTCCACCAGATGTAAAGAAGGATGATTAGACAGGTAACGTTGCAAGTTAGGTACGTTTATTGGAGTGGAAGCCTTTTTAGGGTACAATCTGTTAGGGCACATCGTCTTGGCATGTGCCCTGAAACAAAGTGAGCACACGTGTAGCAGCCTACAGGCACTATAACTACAACCGCCAGCATTGAAATTATTGCAGACCTGAGCTTTACCCAAAAACACAATTGGCCTGCCTAACTTGTCTCTTACTTCCCTCTGGGTAGAGGTGGACTGAAAATCGGAGTTGGCGCTACTGGTAGAAGGGATAGCTACATTTTCGGGACAGAAATTAATCGAGTGAGCTGCAGACGAGCATATGGCTGTCACGATTCGGGGAACCCAACACGCCAACACACACACAGACACACACACAGAAAGTGTGCCGTACCGGTCCTTAGAGTGGCCGGGCTAAGCACACACAGAATAGTCAGGAGACAAGCCAAGTAAGGGGAACCAGAAAACAGAATAACGAGAAACAAGCCGAGGTCAAAGGGTAGGAGAAAGTCACAAAGTCAGTATAACAAGCCAGAGAGTACGTAACCAGAAAGCACACGTTCAGTATCAATACTATAAAGCAAAGACCACAACAGGGCAGGGAGGAACAGGAAAGGTAAGTATATAAACCAGAAGGTTAATTCTGATTGGCTAATTTCCAATCAGAATTAACAATCACACGTGGGAGATATCTAAACCTCCCACTGTGATTGAGGCACTGTGCCTTTAACGCCGGGTCAGGTGACTGACCCCGGCGTGTAACAAATTGGCCGGTCTCCCAGCGTGCAGCGTCATGCATGCTGCCACTGGGGGACCCGGAAGAAGACGCGGGCGGCACCCGTGGCTGGGAGGATGCCGCCCGCCGAACACCTGGCAGGAAGGGGACCGTGGACGGCTGGAGGGTGAGTGCCGCGAGCGGATTGCAGCCTCCCCTCGCAGCCGCCCGCGGGATCCTGACAATGGCACAGGAAGGGGTTTTGAGACCTGCGAAATGCATGAGAAATAATTCTGTGTCTAACTGTCCCCAGTCTGTGACTGTATTATATTGAGATAGTGATGCGGCTGACCTGGAGGAGAAAGACTTGTGATAGTCGTAAAAGGCAAAGCCCCCATACTTATAAGCTAGCTCTATCACTTTGTGTAGATATAAGTCTAGCTCCTCTCTGCGGAGGGGAAAAGCTGTACAGATTACGTCTCTGTACAGACCAAATGCCAAGACAAATTCGGGAATGTTAAGTTTCCTATTCAGTCTAGGATCTCTAGCCTTCATCACTACTGATAGATCCTCAAACGTGTACGCCCTGTTCTCTACCACGTCTTGAGCCGCTATCAGTAGTGAGGCCAGGTTAACGTCCTTGCCTTCTATGATGTCGCGTCTCAGAGTCTGCGGTATGAGGTGAATAGGATTGATAACATTAGTAGCTTTTTTAGCCGGTAGAGGGTTATCGTTACCTCTAGGGTTAGGCGCGGGCTGAGCAACCGGCCCGGGAACCTCGGGGACTGTTGGAACATTATTAGCTTCCAGGTTATCCAATCTATTATTTATAGTAGCTACTGAGGACACCAGGGAGGCCATCATGGCGTGTAATTCAGCCAGGCTATTTAGTACGTTAACCTCTGAACTAGGGCCAGGCCTTTCGTTATCCTCAGTAGAGTTCAACAAACGAAAAAGTTCATTTTTCCTGGCTGTAGCCGGATAAGGGATATTCCTCTTTTTGAGTTCTGCTGTGATTTTAGGGATAGTCCAGGAGCGATAGCTGGAAGCTGGAGTCGGAGGGATGGGTTGCCTTCTCTGCGTGCCTGACCTGAGAGGGGTGCTGGTAACCGACAGATTGTCTTCTAGTACAGAAGCGTTGGACATTCTAAGGGGGCGAGGCAGAGAGGTTGAGTTAGTACAGAACTGTAAATTACCGGATGGACCCCGCTTACTAGATTAGTGCCCATAGGCGAAATTGTATTAACTAGCTTAAGTTGGTGGCAGATGAGGCCCTAACTACTTGCCAAGTGGCTATGAGAGGCACTACCTATGGTTTGGCTCGTGGGGCCTTTGTGCCACTGAGGTGGGTGGCGGGGTGTTGGCCTCTCGGTGACACGTAAAAGAATGTACAAAACGTTTGGCCGTGACGGGTGAGGCCCTATCTATAAGTTGAAGCAAGGCTATAACTAAGCGTTGGGACGATTGAAATAAAAAGGAGAAGTAGATGGCGCTTACACAGTAAAATCAAAACACAGTACTGGAGTGGAAAAAGGTGTTCCCCAACACCCTAGAGTCAAAGTAATAAAATAGAGTATTGAAAGCAACAAGTGCCAAATACACACACCACTCCCTGTGTCTAAAATAAGAAATAATGATACTTATATATATACAGGTACATATGGGAGATGTTCCATGTAGTAAAATCCTATAAAGACAAAAGATACATAGTATAGACTGTATATATAAAAATAAATATATGAAAGTGATAGAATACACTCACGGATTCCAGAGCCGTGCCAGGCTCTGTATATAGTGCCCAAGGGTGCCTTAGAAGGCTATATGGAGAATCTTGGATGATGTCCCCCAGAAACAGGAAAAAGCAGCAAGTGATGATAAAAAAATATTACATTTATTGTAAATAAAAGTTTAAAAATAACTGTGCAGGTCCCATATGGTGACACACAAAATCACAGTCATGCAGACGCGTTTCAACTCAGTCCGAGTTTTCATCAGTGCATAAAACATCCAGCTGCTGTTCCGTTTTAAGTTCTCCGCTTTTCTGATTGCCGGTCACATGGGCGGAAGTTCGGGTGGCCGGCGTCTGACGTCACTTCCGGTATTTTCGGCGCTCGTTTTCTGGCTTCATTCTGTTCAATGCATTTGCCCAATTGAAGCTGGAAACTCCACATTGTAAATGGGCACCTTGTATAGTCCTTAAAGTGCATACATATAAGCAGTAGCTTGTGATAGGGAAAGTGACATAGTTATATATACAGATAACGGAGAATAATATAGTAGAGGGACTTAATGGATTGACAACTTATAAGTACATAATGCATAATGTCAATATTAGTTTGTTAGTGCATTTGCCCAAATGATGCAAAGGGCTCCATATTGAAAATGGGCATCTTTCATATCTTACAGAATACATACATATAAACAATGATTAGTAGTACAAAAAAATGACATAGTTGCTTATGCAAATAGCAGCAATAAAGCAGTAGTACATACTGAAAAGAAAAATATATATGTGTATTAATAAGCAACATATGGGCACATAATATGTAATGCCTTAAAGGTGTATATCACCTCCAATTTATATGGATATAGCCCCTGTAGAATAAGATTGATGGGGTGGAAGGGCCAAAAATATAAAAATGAATATAGATATAAATGTAAAAAGCATATATCAAAAAGTATATGTAAAACAAGTATATAGAAAACTGTGTAAAAAATAATGTGTTTTTAAAATGTATTATAAAAAATGAGCCAACTCAAAATCTAAATTTAAGCCATTGGGGGATAAAGTGTTTAGTTCGAATATCCACCTGCTTTCAATTTTGCATAGTTCTTTAAAATTGTCTTCCCCCCTCCAATCTTTTTTCTTTTGGGCAATGGCAGTAAAATTAACATATGAAGGATCACTGTTATGGCATTGTGAAAAATGTGCAGAGACACTGTGTTTGGCATACCCCCTCTGTATATTTCCCAAGTGTTCCAGTATGCGGGTTTTTAAAGTTCTCGTGGTCATTCCCACATACTGTAGTCCACAGGGGCACCAGAGGAGGTATATCACATTGCTTGAGTGGCATGTGAGAATAGAATTAATTTTATATTCCTTTTTGGATATGTTGGAAACAAATTTAGTACGTGTGTCTTTTTTAAATTTTGTTCTTTTACAGGCTGTGCACATTTTCCATGGATAGAAGCCATGTTTTTGATTAAAGGTATTAGTATTCGCAGTGTGGGTTTTTATATGATTTTTAACCAATAAAGTTTGGAGATTTTTTGGACCTCTATATACGATTTTGGGTTTATCACCAATGATGTCATTAAGACCTTCATCAGTTTTCAAGATATGCCAGTATTTCTGAACAATGGATTTTATATGTCTAGCATCACCACTATAATCCAAAATTAATGGGGGTTCCTTTTTTTGCTCGATTATTTGTCTATCTCTATATTCTAATAGGGACTCTCTATTTAATTGTCTAGTTTCCTCAATTTGGCGATCTAAGATAATCGGATCATATTTCTTTTCAACAAAAAAGCTTTTTAATCGTCCTGCCTGTTCCTCATATTCCTCAATGTCACTGCAGTTTTTGAAGATACGGTTGAACTGACTTTTGGGTACATTGCGCAACCACGGGTCGTAATGACAACTGGGTTGGGACGATTGGCCTGAACCTCCGAACGGAAGGGCTGACTTTATGCCTTGCGGGACCACTAAATTTATAGGCAAAGAGGCCTATGGGAACATACCTAAATTGGCGGGAGAACTACAACTAGTCCTAAAAACCCCCCAGGGCGCACAAGTAAACTTACCTGCTGAAGGTAGAGGAAGGAATAAACTTTACTTGACCTAATATTTGACTACTTGTCCTGAAGGGAAGCAACGGAACTAAAGGGGAAGAAAGGTGACCTATTTATGTAAAGTACTTGTTACTTTAAACAAACACACAAACGAACTAGGTGAAATGGAGGCCTACCTCTTTAATAACGCTGCGAACACGTATACCCGCGAAGGGCCACTTGCAAGTAGTGTCAGAACTTATTAAGGACTATAACAGAAAATGGGACACAAACAGCCATTCAATTATTGTATGTAAAATTTTTTTTTTTTTTTTTATACCTTTAAGGGGATCACATAAATAACTTTAAGAACCAAAGTTTAGAAATACTAGACCGGACAACAGAGAGAAACCAAGTTAGCATGGATAACAAAATTATCTATTTATGCTACTGTGAAAATGTGACCACCACACACGCAAATGTAACAGTATGAATGAACTGGCAACATTTGTAGAAAAACGTACGATAACCCAGACCGGGTGAAACATGCGAAATGAGACTACGAGGTGAACGTGTAACTGAACGTGTTACACAGACCGAGAGATTGCACGGAGCGGAGAAAAAGCCCGAGCCCACGAGAGTCAGGGCTAAACTTACGTTTTCTTGCCGTCCGTGTAAAGCTAAGCAGTAATACTCACAATTCCAGCCGCAGAGCGTTTGAACCGGGCTGCCGGCGGGCGGGAAACTGACGTCACGGATGCTTGAACCGGAAGTACACTGAAGCACTTCCGAGAACGTCGAAGACAGGTAAGCAGGGGCTCACTCGGTTTATATAGGGAACTTAAGTGCCTCCCACAATTACAGGCCAAGCCTTCTATATATATGCTCATCCATGTTTTCATCTGTTGATCACTTCTCAATTGATCTGTGTGTAATTGATCTGTGTGAATAAAAACATTTAGTGCCTATCCTGTAACCATGAATCATATTTTTTCTCATCAATCATCCCTTTTTTGGCACCATGAATGAAACTCTAAATCACAAAACAAACTAAACTGTTCTTCCATTACCCATTTTGTTAGTTTTGAAAATTTGTTCATGTCGTGTTTCGGAGTTCTGGAATGAAAAAAGTTTCTATATGAACTTCCCTATGTATGCTTTTATTGATTTATTCTGACATATATTAGGCAGTAGATATGATAGTAGCTTGCAATGGAAGTATATTGTAATCAAAATAGCAACCTATTATTGTGGTTATCTCTTCTCATGTGATATATTCTAATCTGATGACTCTGGAACAGGTGAGAAGATAGCGAAAAAGCATAATTCCGATTGTCTTATTAGAGTTCAGAACTCTACAGTAATATTCTGCCACCATACAGTCTAGAAAGAGTATTGTGTTGGTCTTTTGGGTTTCAGCCTTCTTCTGGATAAATAGCAGATACAGGTAAAAGGTTAGATTTGATGCACATGAGTGTTTTTAAACATGTCCTTCTATGTAACTATATAATGGGACTACCTGCTTCTCCTTGAATATCCAGCACGTCAAACACTTATATAGCCGTATCAATACTACACAGTGAGATTCATCTAACAAGATTCTGGGAATCATCAGGATAAAATTACTCTATTTTGCTATTTAACCCCTTAAGGACACATGACATGTGTGACATGTCATGATTCCGTTTTATTCCAGAATTTGGTCCTTAAGGGGTTAATAGCTAAGGAATATAAGGACCTGTAAAGTGCACCCTATTATGGGTGTGACAAGACCAATCTCGCCACATTGCATTGGAGGAGCCTGGTTGCCCGCCTGCTGCCTTTAGACTATGGCCCCATGTGAAAACGCGTGATTTTCCCCTGCAAAGACATGAAAGCCGGGTCATTCGGTGCTTGCCCTGTTTGAGCGGTGATACCCCAGATAGCTTGTGGGGTTTGTGTACCCATTGTGTAAGGTAATTGTATCACAGGCAGAGGGGAGGATTTTGTGTGGGAGTGTCTGAGTGTATTGTACGTGTTTATTGGTTGTTTTCCACAACCCTGTGGGTGGTACTAATGTGTATATAAGAACAATTAACCCACAGCTCTGTCTGTTCACTGCTTGACCCTCAACACGGAGCTTTGTCTCATTCTTGGGGGGATTTACTGTATGCTGTTAGAGACTGATTGCCAGGAGTGTAAGCCGCTTGGGTGCTTTTCCTGTTCAGCTGCTAGCAGCTATTCGTGAGGTTCCAGTTCGTGAGTTTGGAGTGCAACTTGGTATCCTGTTCGGGAGTTTGGGGTTCTGCAGTAGCTTTGCCTGTGTCTCTGGAAGGGGAAGATCTACTAAACAGCGGTTTAACCCTTTTATGCCTGGGGGTGCGTTACAATAGGTGAATAATGTCCCTTCATAATATTCCTATATTCGAGAATATGATTGCTTCCATAGACAATAAGTACAAGTGGCTTCAAGGATCCCTAGATTAAATAACATATCACCCATATTATTTCCAGTAACCTAATGACGGCTAATAATTGTCAAACCTTTATTCAAAATTATTTTCTGGAATGTGGAAAATAGATTTACACCTTGTGTAAGTGCTTTAATCGCTATGGTAAAATGCTTTGGTAATTATTATTTTTTTTGCTATGGTAATTATTTTTCTGCTATGGTAATATTCTTTTTTACTATAGCTGGGTACTTGTATAACTTTACCATCATATATTGATCTCTTTGATCTATTTGTTTAACGAATGAAAAAACACATTTTAAGATTCATCAAATTAATAAAAAAAGAAAGAAATAGGAAATATAACTTAAATAAGCTTTTTAGGCAACTCTCCATTATTAATTAATTATGCCATTTCACTGTACTTAGAATAGAATTCAAATGGCAACTTACAACATTGGAAAGATCACTTTAATGTAAATATATGCATTGTGTGAAGGACAAATAACAAAACACTGTGATATTTTCTCTTTATTTTCCAGCTTCTTTATACAGATTAGTGTTTAGGGACCAAGAGGTAAATTAACTGTTAACTAAATGACTTTTAAGAGCATTACCCAGGAGAGTTATAGCAAAAAGGTCGCTTGAATGATCTACTGATAAAGTCAAATGTACATGTGCGATAAACAGTTTTATAAAAGAAACAGTGATAGAATATTACATCCCTAATCAGAAGATGTATCAGATGTAGTAACATTCTACCAAAAGCATCACTTGAACTATAGTACACATATTTAACACTGAAAAAGAAATAAAAAAAATAATGCATTTTAACAGCACAATAATCTAAACCAGATTCACATGAAAGATTCATGAACTTTGTACTGTTTTCCAGTCATCATAGACCAGAACCTTCGTCAGAAGTGTCAGGATCGGGACAGGGATCCAACACGCAGAGTACAAACAGGTGGTAGGTACGTATACCGGACCTTAGAATGGCCGGACTTAACGTAAGGAGTAAGTAGAGAATGGTCTAGGAACAAGCCGAGGTCGAGGGAACGAGAGGACAGGTAAGCGAGAGACAAGCCGAGTCAAAGGGTAACAGAGATAAACAGGGTAGAACAAACAAGCCGGGTCAGAAAGAGACAACTAGAATACAAGAGCACTGAGTGACTAGACAGGCTAGAACCACGGCAGGGCAATGAGCAGATGCCGAAAGCCTTACTTTATACCTTGATTCTAGAGGGTAATCACGCCCCCGACGAGTCCTGATTAGTGCTCGGGACTTGACTGACAGGTCGACCCGGGTTGGCGTCATGACGTCGACTACTGAGCATCGCGTCATATAAGGAAGTGGATCCCTCGCGGTCGGCTTGTAAATGGCCGAGAGAACCGCGAGGAACGGAAGAAACAACCCCTCTGGGAGGATAAACGTCTAAGTCTCTCACCTCCTCTGAGGTAGAGACTACAGGTACCCTGACAAGAAGGATCAATACTGGCATAGACATCTGAGGTTGCACTGGAAGGCCACCTATAAATATAATAATTTGCGATTTTTATAGCGATTTTCTCCCTGTGAGACTCAAAGCACTTTACAAGTTAGGAGTTTTTGAAGGTCAGCTAAGCAGATTAAATAGTCTGATGGAAGTTAGCTTTAGACGTCTGTAAGGACGGTGCATCTCTGATTGTGCTTGGTAAACAATTCCAGAAGGTAGGGGCAGCGTGGCTGAATGCCCTGGAACATGAGTCTGTCTTTATTCTTGGCACTGACAGGAAGTGGCTGGCTGACCGAAGTGAATGGGATGGATTGTCAGGTGTCAGGAGCTTTTTCAGGTACTGTAGGCCTTGATTGTTTAAGGCTTTGAAGGTTAGCAGGCCAATTTTAAAATATGTTCGCCATTTAATTGGAAGCCAATGCAGGGAGTGGAGAACAGGTGTTATGTTGCTCATAAAGATGCTAAATTCTCCATGCATTTATATAAATGATGCTATTGTGTTCAATTATTTAACATTCTGAAGCTGTGAATAGGTCTGCGAAAATAAGTGCAAAACGTATATTATATGAATGCAATAATAACAATAACAAAGTATTTAACCAGGAAAGTTACATTCAAATTACTCTGGTTTACAAGTATGTCCTGGGGATGTTACTATTACCTAATTTAATTGTACTCATTTTATCTACCTTTGAAGGATGAAGGGCTGAGACAACCCTGCTGGAATTTGAATCTGCAACCCCCCAAGGGTTGAACAGACTCTACTGATGATGCATTAGCCCACTGAGCTATAATGTGAAAGATATAATGTGAAAGATAGTCATAATGAATTCAATTCCTTGGTTACAGGTATCTTGGGCGGTATAATCATTTTGGTAAGTTAATATATGCATTTCATTAATTATTTATTTATATGTCTATTGTTTTTCTTGTTTTCAGTTATGCTTTTTTTCATTTATGTCTTTGAGACCATTGTAGTGGTTATGGTGCTATCAGCTCAACCCACCTCACTTATATATAGGTTTTTCTTTCTTATATTTATTTATGGATTACGCTTCAAGATCAAGAAGGATTTCTTAAGAAAAGCAATGCACCAGACAATATCAGACCTACCCTAAAACTCATTGACAACGCTGGCAAAAGAGAGGAACTATTAACACTTCTTGCTTTTACACAGTCTTTCATTCAGGCTTTGTAACAGTGCCTAATACATCTAAAATGTTGAAATACAAAGTGGGACAAGGTACGGATGTCCCTTACCAGCGCTTTTATTCATAATTTATATTAAGCCTTTAGTCCAGTTAATATGTGGGTATCTATGAGTAAGAAAACTTTGTCTAAAATGTGTTAGTGTGTGGCTCCTCTTGTGTGTTTTTTATCCTTTTGCAAGTACCTATTAAAAAGTTTTCACTTGCTGGTTTGGAAACATGATTCAATGAACTTTTACAATTTACATCATTGTTATGACCATCATCACTATCTGGCAAGCATGTGACTTGCTTCATTGGGTGAGAGAGTTAAAAAATCTTTATTTGTCTTTATTATAACAAAATGCTAATGAAAAAAAAATCTTCTTAGCACCACCCACACTTCTATTGGCACCTATAACAGCAGCCACCACCAAGAAAATATATAAATTGGACACCTTAGGTTACCCCACAAAGTCAGATTTAAAGTTAAACAAAACAAAGTTTATAACTTATTAAATTAATGATTTTTATGACCTAAAAGTAGTCACAGTGCATAAATAAAATAAATTATAAAACAAATTCTACACTAAACAGGCAAGTTAAAAAGAGATAACAAAACAAAAATAGATACTTACTGTACTAGCAAAGTACCAGTCTTTGTTTCCCAAGAGAGCATTTTATAAATATAAATTACTACAAATTCAATTTGGCTTTTAAAATAGATTGCAAAGTTCTTTGGGTTTTAGAAGATATATATATATACCTTTCTGCTCATCTGAGGTTCTAGGCTTGCCCATCTCAGGGGACCAGTGGTTACAGGAGTTACAGTTTTATGACAGACAATGGTACAATGCAAGACCTACGTACAGATGCTTCTGTTATCTTTGTAACCAAGCCAGATCATCTCAGTGAATCCAGACAATTCATTTGAAACCAAACATGGCATATATTACATACACAAGTACACTCCCCCCCCCCCTTCCAAAAAAAATAGCATAAAAAATAACTTTCCAACTTTAACTGAATTACCCGTTCAATATATCTGATAAGGTCTAGTAATAAATATTACTGTACCTCACTGACCAGTCATAAAATTCCTCTACACTATTTTGTTTACAAACAGGAAAATACAAATACAGACAAAATATGTCTTCATTGCTGTACGATTGTATGGAATTTTCTAGACACCAACAAGATTTAACCCATTTCTTCCCAGACACAGTTCACCTCATAGGTCTTAAAGGTAGCCAAATTAACATTTACCACACTATAATCAATCATACAATATATATTGGGTAACCATTCCATGCATCTACTACACATATCACAGTGATTAACAATATTTTATAAGGAACAATGAATCATAACACGTTGATTGACAATATTTTTACAAGGCACATTTAATCATGCTTACTGGGTCAGCGATTGTAAATATTCAGGAGACTAGATTGCACTAATTTGTGAATAATGTCTAGTGCACTCATTATTCAAGCATAGATTTGCTCAGTATTTGAGTGCTCCATATACAATTGAATATTTGTTTTCTATGAGGAATCACCTTCCTCTAAAAGCATTGTCTCTTTTTTTTTAAATATATCAGTTTTTCTTGGTATTATGAATATAAAGAAAGACTGACATTGTAAACATACCAATATTTTGACAGTACAATGTTATTCATAAATAACACTATGCATGTTGTGCTACACAGCATCTGTACATTTAGTTATGCAAATACAATTCTCCTTGTATGACAATTTAACAGATCTGAATCTACATAAGGCACATCTATTTAGTCCATGGTAATATGGCATGTAAAGAAAATCATTGTTTCTTTAAACATTATGTATGTTACCTGGATACTCTGGATGACATGGTCAGTGTTGCACTAGCCACACATCACTTGTTTAATGTCATGCTATCATTATTATGTTATTATTATGTTATTATTATGTCAAGATTATAGGCTTTGGAGAATGAGTTGCTTAGAAGACTCAATTTCCTGCTTTCTTGATGTGTAGTTTGGACAACCCATTCTTTCATACATGGTGTGACTGTACTCTGGGCAACTTAAAATAGTGTAACGAACATAGCCTAAAAGTTGTTAATGAATGTGTGAGCAGAAGCTTGTTACAATTGATGGATTCGTTTATGAAAGAAAAAAAAATCTGTCATGTTCAATGCTTGCAAATGTTTGTAAAAATTCTTAGATACCTACAGCAATACCAAAACTCAAGCCTATGCAGAAATCAAGATAATTATTATTATTATTTTTTTAATTATTATTATTTATATAGCACCAGCAAATTCTGTAGCGCTGTATAATGAAGATCAAATATTGAAACAATGCTACTAAATGCAAATATCATTGGGAAAACATCATGCCGAATACTGTGGGAAAAGGATTGGAGAGTAGCTTTTAAGTTATCCTTCAAGGTGGCCATTTGGTAGCCGTTTATACAACTATAAAATGGGTTTAAAATGTACTGCAAAATCCTGTTTAGATCCTGAAAAATTAAGTCCCTTATTTCCCTCATATCAGCCTGAACAAGAAGTAAGTAATGTTGTCATATTTGGTGCCATATTTTGGTATTTCAGCTCTACTTAATGATAAAGGAATAATAAGAATCTATTTTTCCTGAAATACATACAGAATGTGGTACTAACAGTTGCAAATTACCAAAAGTGTAAGAGTCTGTAACTTACATAGTTACATAGGTGTCAAGGTTGAAAAAAATGGCTAAAGTCCATCACGTTCAAACTTGAAACCCAAAAGCAGGTAAAAAGCAATTACCAGTTATGCCACAAAAAGGGGAAAAAAATACGTCTTGAATCAATAATTACAATCCTATATCTCCTTTCATCAACAACCTGTTTAAATGCATATCAATTATATCCTTGAATATTTTGTTCATGCAAGAAAGCATCGAAACATTTATAAAACTGTATCTGTAGAATCTGATAAAGACAACCTCTTTAGGCAGGTAATTCCACATCTTTATTGTTCTTACTGTAAAGAACCCTTTCCTTTGCTGTAAGCTTTCTGCATTTGTTTTTAATTTTATACATTTTAAAAATATATATTTTTTTTATTTCCTCCTCCCTGTATCGTACCCAGGGAGGGTGACCTTACACTCCATGATTGTCCAATGGCATTATGCAGGTTTTCAGCTGCTGTATAGTGAAGAGGGGGGTCAGTAAACAATATCTTCTCCTCTCTCTCTCCCTCTTGAGCCTGGCTGGTGTGCCGGGTGGAGCATTGCCATAGTAACCCATAGCAATTAAAAAAATCAGGAGAGGAGGTATAGCTTATGGCGCTAAAGGACAGCTGCTGAGACACACTAGTGGGATTTAATCACAAAAAGTCCCACAGAAATAAAGAACACAACAAGTACCAGAAAGTGTGCAGCGCTATTAACACATATGCAAAAAAATATATGGTGTATTCACCCAATGTGCATGTATATGTAAACAATAAATACCCAATTGGAATGTATATCAATGGGTCAGTAGGTATCACTCCTATACATAAAAGATAAGAAAAACCATAGCATAATACTGCATAAGTAAATCAATTCAATGCAGTAGTCTTTATGGTCTCACTCACATGGGTTGGAGCCTGTTATCACACTGGCTCAGGTAATATCGCTTTAAAAGGAGTCTTTCACCGGTTTTCAAACGAATGGAGCTTGATCCTCCCAAAGTATAATGGATAAGATAGGCAAACACCAAATAAGAATATATCAAAAGTATTATTTATTACAAAAGCATATAAAATCTTACATTCAAGGTATTTTGATGCCAGCCACGAGCACAACGCGTTTCGACGTCACAGATACGTCTTCCTCAGGTGCAATATTACAAACAAGCTCCCTTACTTTTTTTAAAAGAAAATTTGGCGCGGAGAACGGGTACATACAACCCGCCCCCTTTGCACGTAAACCAATCATATCGGTCTGTTCATTCTCCAATCATGTTCCGGTCAGGTTTTTTTCTCTTCCGCATCTATGCGTTCCACCGTTGGCACTTCCGGGTTCGCATGCGTTCCATTTGTAATACTCATGCGTTCCACCCCTTCCTGGTATCATTTTTTTCCGAAAATGACAACGTTCATTGCAGATAACTATTTACAATGTTTAAAACTTCCATGGCATTCAATTCAAAGTCCTTATATATAGATAGTCCAAGGTGACTCAGAGAAAGAGAAGTAGGGAAAAAGCACATAAACATATAATCAATAAAAAATACATCCTATCCATTAAAACATTATAAAAATATTATAAACTTATTAATATAACTATTAATATAACTATAACTATAAGTATAACTATATTTAATAAGTTTATAATATTTTTATAATGTTTTAATGGATAGGATGTACCGGTATTTTTTATTGATTATATGTTTATGTGCTTTTTCCCTACTTCTCTTTCTCTGAGTCACCTTGGACTATCTATATATAAGGACTTTGAATTGAATGCCATGGAAGTTTTAAACATTGTAAATAGTTATCTGCAATGAACGTTGTCATTTTCGGAAAAAAACGATACCAGGAAGGGGTGGAACGCATGAGTATTACAAATGGAACGCATGCGAACCCGGAAGTGCCAACGGTGGAACGCATAGATGCGGAAGAGAAAAAAACCTGACCGGAACATGATTGGAGAATGAACAGACCGATATGATTGGTTTACGTGCAAAGGGGGCGGGTTGTATGTACCCGTTCTCCGCGCCAAATTTTCTTTTAAAAAAAGTGAGGGAGCTTGTTTGTAATATTGCACCTGAGGAAGACGTATCTGTGACGTCGAAACGCGTTGTGCTCGTGGCTGGCATCAAAATACCTTGAATGTAAGATTTTATATGCTTTTGTAATAAATAATACTTTTGATATATTCTTATTTGGTGTTTGCCTATCTTATCCATTATACTTTGGGAGGATCAAGCTCCATTCGTTTGAAAACCGGTGAAAGACTCCTTTTAAAGCGATATTACCTGAGCCAGTGTGATAACAGGCTCCAACCCATGTGAGTGAGACCATAAAGACTGCTGCATTGAATTGATTTACTTATGCAGTATTATGCTATGGTTTTTCTTATCTTTTATGTATAGGAGTGATACCTACTGACCCATTGATATACATTCCAATTGGGTATTTATTGTTTACATATACATGCACATTGGGTGAATACACCATATATTTTTTTGCATATGTGTTAATAGCGCTGCACACTTTCTGGTACTTGTTGTAACCCATAGCAATTGTCTGACAGCCAGGAGCTTGTGACAGTTGGAGAGTGGGGCTGCTAGAACCTAAAGAAAGCATGTGCTGGACCCCTCTTCACTATACATCATGTAGCCAGTGTCTCGGAGCCAGCAGGGTAATATATATATACAAATTATATCCCACATATTTACAAACAGGAAAAATAGATAGGAGTCTTGCGCAACTTGAATTTGAAGTGCACCCCCTGGTGCTACACCTTTAATTTCAAAAGGACAAAATAAAACAAACGTTTCGGGCATTAGCCCTTTATCGATGCTAATGTCCTACTGAAGCCCATGGAGAATCAACGCCTCTCTCCTACATGATCCTACTTTCACGAAAATGCTGGAAGAGACACTGTGACAATATTTTATAGACAATGTAACACCAAGGATATCCTCAAATACAGTCTGGCAGGCACACAAATGCATCATAAGAGGGCTGCACATACAGAGAGCTTCTATGCTCGGCAAAAAATCACAAGCACAACAAGCACAACATGATGGCAGCAGGAACTGTATAACAATCTCTACACTTGAAAGACCAAATATTGCAAATGACAAGAAACATACACTGACTCGCTGTAGACAAATATGGCTATCACCTCAAAAAATGTAAGGCAACACACTGCACTCAGTGAAATAGGGGTGATAACAGACTCTTAGCAACAGACTGAAATCACGACAGAATGCACAAAAAATAGTGTTCCACACAACTCAAAATGAAACTAAACCTCAACACCGAGAGAAATTAGCAACGAGTTCGCAAAATAATATTCGGACCTATACAACCTGAAACACAATGAACAAACACACCAACCCATTCAGACCAACATCAATACCTATTTACATGACGTAAACCTACCATGCTTGACGACAGAACAACAGACAGATCTTGCAAGCCCCATTACGATCACAGAGGTAATAAGTGCCATTAAATCACTACCAACAGGCAAATCACCTGGCCCAGACGGCTTAGATAACCTTTATAGTAAAACTTTCATAGTCCAAGCTTTCACAGAAGCTACCAATACCGAACAGCTACACAAAGACATTCTTCTTGCACAGTCACGTTGCTGAAACCTAGTAAACCACCCACATGACTGCAAAATTTCAGGTCCATATCGCTACTCAACACAGATACCAAATTATTCTACCACACTTCATACACACAGATCAAGTAGGTTTTGTGATTGAACAATAGGGGGTCTGACAACACACGTAAAGGGATGGATATTATACATAGCCAGCAGAAAGAGAAAACAAGTGGCCTAGTCATCTTGATAGACATGGAAAAGGCCTCCATTGGGGTTTAATGGAGGCAGTACTGAACAAATTTGGTGTCCCAAGAGGTTTCCTAGCTGCGGTTAGAGCATTCTATAGTCAATCTTCAGCAGTGCTGAATTTAGGCTTCTTGTTGGAACCATTCACCTTAACAAATGGGAAGTGGCAGGGTTGTCCCCTCTTAACCTTCCTATACATTATGGCACTGGAACCACTCGCACAAATCAGTAGACACAATACCTCAATCCACGGCGTGACCATAAGCAAGAGAGAATACAAAGCAAAACTCTTTACTGATGAAGTGCTGCTCACCCTCACACAACCTCATATTTCCCTACAAAATCTCTGAATGGAGATAACAAACTATAAAAAGCACTCTTATTATAAATTAAATGTCACAAAGATGCAAGCTATGGGGTTGGAGATGCCAAACAACAGATTGGAAACAGTGCTGACTAATTTTCCTTTAGACCAGAGAGCAGACTACATCACGTTTTTCGGACTTAAACGCCCCAGGAACCCAGCTAATCTGTTCAATCTTAACTATGCTCCATTGCTTTGAGACATCTCTGACACATTACATCATAGGCGTGCGCAGCCTATTGCATTAGGGTGTGCACCCTAAAGCACAAGCACACGCGGCGTATATATATATATATATATATATATGTATGTATGTATATATGTATATATACACATATATACACACACAGACACAAAGCTGTGTGTGTGCTGTGTGAGGGTGCTGTTAGTGTGATGTGTGTGTGAGGGTGCTGGTAGTGTACTATGTGGGTGAGGGTGTTTGTGTGTGCGTGCTTGTGAGGGTGCTGTGAATGTACTGTGTGTCAGGGTGCTGTTTGTGTGTGTGTGTGCACTTGTGAGGGTGCTGTAAATGTACTGTGTGTGAGGGTGATGTTTGTGTGTGAGGGTACTGGTAGTGTGCTGTGTGTGTTTGTTAGGGTCCTGTTTGTGTTTGTGAGGGTACTGTTAGTGTGCTGTGAGAGTGCTGTTTGTGTAATGTGTGTGAGAGTGCTGTGTGTTAGTGAGGGTGCTGTGTGTGTGGGTGCTGTATGTGTGTTGGTGCTGTGTATGTGTGTGGGTGCTGTGTATGTCTGTGGGTGCTGTGTATGTCTGTGGGTGCTGTGTATGTGTGTGGGTGCTGTGTATGTGTGTGGGTGCTGTGTATGTGTGTGGGTGCTGTGTATGTGTGTGGGTGCTGTGTATGTCTGTGGGTGCTATGTATGTGTGTGGGTGCTGTGTATGTCTGTGGGTGCTGTGTATGTCTATGGGTGCTGTGTATGTCTGTGGATGCTGTGTATGTCTGTGGGTGCTGTGTATGTCTATGGGTGCTGTATGTGTGTGGGTGCTGTATGTGTGTGGGTGCTGTGTATGTCTGTGGGTGCTGTGTATGTCTATGGGTGCTGTATGTGTGTGGGTGCTGTATGTCTGTGGGTGCTGTGTATGTCTGTGGGTGCTGTGTATGTCTGTGGGTGCTGTGTATGTCTATGGGTGCTGTGTATGTCTATGGGTGCTGTATGCCTGTGGGTGCTGTGTATGTCTGTGGGTGCTGTGTATGTCTATGGGTGCTGTATGTCTGTGGGTGCAGTGTATGTCTGTGGGTGCTGTGTATGTCTATGGGTGCTGTGTATGTCTATGGGTGCTGTGTTTGTCTGTGGGTGCTGTGTATGTCTATGGGTGCTGTGTATGTCTATGGGTGCTGTGTATGTCTGTGGGTGCTGTGTATGTCTGTGGGTGCTGTGTATGTCTATGGGTGCTGTGTATGTCTATGGGTGCTGTGTATGTGTGTTGGTGCTGTGTATGTCTATGGGTGCTGTGTATGTGTGTGGGTGCTGTATGTGTGTTGGTGCTGTGTATATGTGTGTGTGGGTGATTGTGGGGGGTGGAGGTGGGGGTACATTACTCAATATCCCCCCTCCCTTCTTACTTTATGTAGGGAGGGTGGATCCTTCCCTGCTGCTTTCCCTGGTGGTCCAGTGGAGGTGGGGGCAGATCAGTTATCCCCCCTCCCTTGTTACCTTATGCCTGGGAGGGGGGATCCTGCTGCTGCTGCCGCCATCCATCCCTGGTGGTCCAGTGGAGAGTGAACTCTAGCCCCGCAGGGCTAGAGTTCACTCACGCGAGATCTGAGCGTTGCCGCGGCAACGATCAGATCTCGCGAGAGGAACCCGGCGGAGCTGCTGGCAATAGCTCCGCCGGTCCTCTCCTGCCTCCCTCACTGCCTGTGAGCCGGTGAGGGGAGGCTGAGAGCAGAGCCGGCGCTCGGATAGCGCAGGCTCTGCATGAGCCGGCAGGGGAGATCCTGAGATCTCCCCTGCCGGTCTCAATACATAGGCGTGCCGCGGGGATTAGGGTGTGCCCAGGCACACACGGCACACCCCGTGCGCACGCCAATGCATTACATACATGGGAACACAACATTTTTACATGATTGGGTAGCATGGGGCCGTGAAGATGTCCCTGCTCCCCAAATTCCAGTACCTACTGAGAATACTACAAACCTATCTTCCAAAATCCTATCTGGAAAAACTTAAAAAAACACTTACATACTTCATATAAAATAATCGTAAAATACGAGTAGCCACTAAAATCTTGCACAAACCTCTAAACGAGCGATGTCTAAGTCTACCCAAAGTGAAATTATACTACCAAGCTGCAATATTATGCACTATGGCACAGTTCATGGCAGAACAAACCACCCCCCACAATGGATCACACTTGAATCCCATGTACCAAAGGTTTGGGTCCTGGCATATTTCAGATGCCAGGACCCAAACGACCCAAATCGACCCAAATAGCTTACAGTGAAAAACGTTTTTTCTTTTTAAAGGCACGCTATTGTGACACCAGATATGAGTGGCAAAGTGCACTTGCAGAGGTTGGCAGAGTACACGCTGAAGGCCTGACACCCGCTTTAAGGACATTGACTGCTATTAGCTTACAGTGAAAAACGTTTTTTCTTTTTAAAGGCACGCTATAGTGACACCAGATATGAGTGGCAAAGTGCACTTGCAGAGGTTGGCAGAGTACACGCTGAAGGCCTGACACCCGCTTTAAGGACACTGACTGCTATTAGCTTACAGTGAAAACCTTTTTTTCTTTTTAAAGGCACGCTATAGTGACACCAGATATGAGTGGCAAAGTGCACTTGAAGAGGTTGGCAGAGTACACGCTGAAGGCCTGACACCCGCTTTAAGGACACTGACTGATATTAGCTTACAGTGAAAAACTTTTTTTCTTTTTAAAGGCATGCTGTATTGACACCAGATATGAGTGGCAAAGTGCACTTGCAGAGGTTGGCAGAGTACACGCTGAAGGCTTGACACCCAGACGCTTGCAGACAACTAACTGCTATTAGCTTACAGTAAAAAACTTTTTTTCTTTTTAAAGGCACGCTATAGTGACACCAGATATGAGTGGCAAAGTGCACTTGCAGAGGTTGGCAGAGTACACGCTGAAGGCCTGACACCCGCTTTAAGGACACTGACTGCTATTAGCTTACAGTGAAAACCTTTTTTTCTTTTTAAAGGCACGCTATAGTGACACCAGATATGAGTGGCAAAGGGCACTTGAAGAGGTTGGCAGAGTACACGCTGAAGGCCTGACACCCGCTTTAAGGACACTGACTGATATTAGCTTACAGTGAAAAACTTTTTTTCTTTTTAAAGGCATGCTATATTGACACCAGATATGAGTGGCAAAGTGCACTTGCAGAGGTTGGCAGAGTACATGCTGAAGGCTTGACACCCAGACGCTTGCAGACAACTAACTGCTATTAGCTTACAGTAAAAAACTTTTTTTCTTTTTAAAGGCACGCTATAGTGACACCAGCTATGAGTGGCAAAGTGCACTTGCAGAGGTTGGCAGAGTACACGCTGAAGGCCTGACACCCGCTTTAAGGACACTAACTACTATTAGCTTACAGTGAAAAACTTTTTTTCTTTTTAAAGGCACGCTATTGTGACACCAGATATGAGTGGCAAAGTACACTGGCAGAAGTTCGCAGAGTACACGCTGAAGGCCTGACACCCAGACGCTTGCAGACAACTAACTGCTATTCAATCTATTACAGTGAAAACATTTTTTTTGTTTTTAAATGCAAGCTGAAGCAATTGTGACACCAGATATGAGTGGTGTCACTGTGCAAGTGGGCACAGTATCCACTGTGAGCCTGACACAGAAGCTGGCAGGCAGGCAACTGCAATTACATTGCACAGAAAAAAAAAAGCAGACTGATGTTCTAGCCCTAAAACTGGCTTTTTGGCTGTAGTGGACACTGAATACCCTAGCCTAGCTATCAATTTCCCTATAAAATGAGCAGCAGCTACACTTTCCCTCCTCTATCTAAGAATGCAGCTTCAGAATGAATCTAAAATGGATGCTGTACAGGAGGTGGGAGGGTCTGGAAGGGAGGGTCTGCTGCTAATTTGCTGGAATGTGTCTGCTGACCGTGAGGCACAGGGTCAAAGTTTACTCAATGATGACGAATAGGGGGCGGATCGAACCGCGCATGTGTTCGCTCGCCGGGGCGAACGCGAACACGCTATGTTCGCCGGGAACTATTCGCCAGCGAACAGTTCGGTCCATCACTACAGGGCACCAGACACTCTGCTTTACAGCATACACATTATTAATCCATCATTTGAATATCGGCCATGGGTTCAGGGGG
Organism: Pelobates fuscus; assembly: GCF_036172605.1. Lineage (NCBI taxonomy): Eukaryota > Metazoa > Chordata > Amphibia > Anura > Pelobatidae > Pelobates > Pelobates fuscus. Next base: position 255,659,913 of record NC_086318.1, read on the forward strand.
CATGGACCAAAGTCAGCCAGATCTTTGAAAATCAAAAGATGTTGACCTTCCCTAGCCTCCAAACCAAATTTAAGCTGCCCTCCAGCACTATGTTCACATATCTCCAACTAAAATCCCTACTAAAACAGGTAGAGAAACAAATGACATCACTGATAATCTCATACATTGAACAGATGTGCTGACATTCCTTTACTCAAAAAAATATATTATCCTCAACATAACATATACTGAACAAACCACAGCTGCTCATGCCTGACAACTAAATGGTAGCATTGCTTTCAGAGATGAAAACAGCCTTTACTAATGACCAATGGAGCATTGTATTTTTAGCACATAAATGTAGAACAAGTTGCATTTGCCATTTTGAGATAATGTGCAAACTCCAATACAGATGGTATATGGTGCCTGCCAGACTGTCCCGGATATACCCTAACACATCTGACCTATGCTGGAGATGCTTAAGTGACACCAGAACCATGTACCACATATGGTGATTATGTAGAAAGATCTTACTGGCACATGATAGAAAAAGATTACACCTTATGTACAAATAACACCAGAAATGGTCAGGTTGTTCATGATATTAGATAGATTCTCCATTGAAGACTCTAACCTTATATTTCACGTTCTCACATCAGCGAATCTCCTAATAGCTAGAGCATGGAAAACAAATAAGACACCAAATGAGATCTGCCCTTAGACAACAAGTTTCTCAGAACTTAGATTATGAAGTTATGGCCCACAAACAGGAAACAAACCCTAAAAGCCTGAGCCAAATGGGAGAGCCACATAGCGAATGCAACTAATCAATAATAAAAATACATTTAAAAAACCCAACTATATATCAATACACATTAATAAAGGGGATCAATACTATAACCTTACTTTGGATTACAACCTTATTTTAGACTACAAAAACTACCTCATGCCTCACACACTGCCACAGCAAAATGGGAAGTTGTGACACTTACTACAGTCGATCACGACTACAACAGAGGTAACTAATGAACACATCAACTAGACCTAAACTAGACTCAATCATAGGGCTAATGGAACACAACCCTGCACGTCTACCCACTATGAACAAAATTCTAGTTTATCCCTTTTCTCCACTTTTTCTTTTTCTAATGCTTCTTTAAGTATACTTTATATTATGTTTACTCCCTGAATGCTTTCCTACCATTTTTGGAATTTGGAAAACCCGAGGCATGGATGAAAGGGCAGGGAATTGGGAGTGGGGAGTCTGGGGAAGTGAATGGGAATAGAATATTTTTTTTAAAACAAAGCACAATGTCTCGCACTTGGATACTTAGCCCAATACAATTTGTACAAATGTGTATTGAAACTTACAATTGTGTTTTAAGAGCCTAGCTAGATGCCCTTACTGAGTCACAAGATGAGCAAAAGAGTGAGACAATCTTAATAAAAACTTAATGCAAACAAAATGCCAGATGTAAAGTTTGATCTTTTGTACTGTATTCCCAATATTGTAACATACTCTTGATATATGTTTCCATATATGGTGTTGTAAAATAACCCCTGTCAGATCCTCTTCCTTTCTGTACCCTGGCATAGCAGCGCCACACCTTTTGCCTCAATTAAAATTGTCAAATTGAATAAAAAATAGATAAAGGCTAACTTCCCACACTTGTGGCTTTTTAAATTGCAATTAGTGTTTAAATGGTAAGTGAGTTGGTTAACTCTCACGTGGATGCACTTAGCAGGCTAGATATTGAGTCATGGGGAGCAGAAAAGAACTGTCAAAAGACCTGCACAACAAGGTAATGGAACTTTATAAAGATAAAAAAAGATATAAACGATATCAAAAGCGGGGCGTGGCCTGGCTGCTCACGATAATGGACGCATGAGAGATCAGCTCCGACGGGGGTAAATACTATATCAGCGATTACACCAGCATACCCGACACGGGGATCCACAATTATCGGCATTAGTGAGACCTGCTCCAACTATGTCCCAACGCATGGCAAAAAAGGCGAAAATCCGACCGGCGGAGCTGCAAATAACGGCATTAACTCCGCTGCGAGGGAAACCTCAAAATGGCGCCGACGGCCCTAACTCCCCTACAGCTTACTTCGAACGGAGTGACAGTGGCCTCAGAGACGGCAATGCACAGAATGATGCAAGAATTACAACATAATTTACAAACTGAATTTTCCAAACTTGCTAGAGATGTCCGCATGGATATTAAGGCCATCTGTGAACGCACTTCACAATTAGAAGAAAAAACAGAAGAAATAATATCAGCACACAATAACCTTGCCACTGGTTATGAAACATTTGAAGCACGCTTGAATGCACTTGCGGCGAAAGTGGCGGATCATGAGGACCGCGACAGGCGTAGCAACATCCGCCTGCGCGGCATACCTGAAGAGATTAAGCCTGCTGACCTCCAAGAATATGCCACAAAACTGTTCAAGGCTATATGTCCTGACCTCAAAGATGAAGAATTGCACCTGGACAGAATACATCGGCTACCGCGCCCTAAATTTCTTGCACCCACCGCTCCACGAGATGTGCTGACGCGGGTTCACTACTTCACGACCAAAGAAAAAATTATGAGAATGGCAAGAAACCCAAGTGCAATACCGGAAAAATTCACAGGCATTCAACTATTTACGGACTTATCAGCAACAACACTGGCGAAGCGCAAGGAATTTGCGCCCATCACTGCAACTCTATGGGACGCAGGACTCCCATATAAATGGGGATATCCCACCCGCCTCATAATCAGGAGAAATGGAGTGGAACATCAAGTTCGCACGGAACAAGAAGGACTCCATCTTCTTAATGAATGGAACCTCCCTATGCCCACCCAAGGCAGATACGCTGAAGCTGAGACCCGCCGTCAATCATCAAAGATGGTGTCTAAAGACTGGCTTACAGTATCTAGCTACAAGTGAAGTACAGTTCAATGCATACTCCAGCGTGGACATGCTGAACTCCTTAAACCCATCGCCTGATGATACGTGAGCATATATCACTACATGTTGGCAGTTACCGCATATGGGAAATGTATTACTTTAATTTGTTATTAAGTTTTAGTTACTTATATTATATTGATGCAATGTTATGATGGTTGACCTACACCCATGACCACGACGGTCTTGAGAAAGAAGGGTATGCGCACAAATACCCTCCCACCACTCAGGCTCCAAAGGGCCGCTAAAATCCATCTGACGGCAGACACTTCAGATCTGCACGTCCTCTTGTACATAGTTGCCTTTGGGCATTTAACCCACCTGAACCCTCCCCCTACACCCCTAAACCCCCCGAGATATCTGACAGTAACTATGGACATCCACGTCCACCAACCAATCGCACAAACAGAGCACGAATATCGCATATACCAGCCACACAGATTTACAGTAAGGAATAACAAAATCCACGATGCTATGTTACAGTGTGAAATCCAAATAGAACCTAATCTTAGGGACTTCCTAATACTAGCAGGGAATGCACGTGATACAAACGCATGGGCACCACCTCATTATACTATAGACCACGGGTGGTTACTGCTCCACCGACATCAACAGATTACCAATGAATATCTGGCAAACTATGATGCACACCAATGATGACACTTAACATAATGTCGCTCAATGCTAAAGGTCTTAACTCCCCTCATAAAAGGAGACTTGCACTGGCAGAAGCTACTAAGTTGAAAGCCCAAATCACTCAACCTCGCGAGAGGAACCCGGCAGAGCTGCTGGTAAGAGCTCACCGGGTCCTCTCCTGCCTCCCTCCCTCACCGGCCCATGGAGGAACATAGCGCGGGCCGCAGGGATTAGGTTGTGCCCAGGGATTAGGGTGTGCGCACGCCTATGACTGTATTAACCAATATGGCAGCACTGAAAAAAAAGAGAGAATAAAGAGGGAATAAAAATAAAGTGTTGCCATATATTTACATTGTCAAAAAGGATAATTTAAAAGACATACCATTGTTGCAAAAATTAGGCAGAATTAAATTCCTTATTTATGACAGGTGGGTAAAACATATAGGTAGATTCACCTAGACACCTTTGTAAGAAAATCAAATTAAAATTCCCAATTTCTAAGACCTAGAATCAACCTCTCCTTCGCCATAAATTTAAGGCAGGATTAATTTGAAATGTGGTTTGCCTTTACATGTCTGGATATTTCAATTTCCACTTACCCAATAACAGAGCTGGCAAGTTGCTGGATGCAGCGAGAGAACAGCTGGTAAGGTATATATGGTCTCTACATATTCTTCCACCCAAAATAATGGTATGGCCCTCCTCAATGAGCTTACATGCTGGAAAGAGTCTGGTATAGTGACACAAAAAGTAAGGGTAGGGTAGAAAAGTATGTTCCTAGGATAGTATTCATTGAGGGCTTAGTGTTTTGTTTTTATGACAGTTTCAGGAGAGGAATCAGGGTGCGGGGAGGGAAAGCTGTTCACAGTTTAATTGATATGCTTTCCTAAACAAGTAAATTTTCAAAGATGTTTTGAAGGAGTGGAGATTGGGTGAAAGTCTAACAGAGAGGGGAAGGGCGTTCCATAAGAATGGTGCCCTAGAGAAGTCTTTAAGGTGAGCATGAGAGGTAGGAGTACAAACAGAGGTTAGACGTAGGTCTCCGGCAGAGCGTAGGGGCCTAGATGGGAAATATTTGTGTATTAGTGAGGATAAGTAGGTGGGAGCAGCATTAACCATCCTGTACATTTATTTTATTTTATATATCCCGTGTGCATTGTATATTTTCTTGCCTTTATATCTTTGTCTTTTATGCTAAAGTGTAGCTTTGCTTTCCTCCATTTCCCCTCTGATTTCTGACTGCCCTTTGACCCCTCCCTTTTTTATTGATATGTTTGTTTTTATTCGAATAACCATCCCTTCATTTCTACTACTTTCAAGCCTCAAGTCTGATACCCGCCCTCCCCTCCTCTCACCACCCCACCCATGCTCATTATTACATTTATAGATTGTCTGTCACACACAGATTTTAGATAAGTAAAAATAACAGATGTACACACTGCCTCTTATTAGTACACTCCTGCACTTTCTTAACCCATAAAACCTAATATTTACCCTACCTTCACATTCCAATTTACTTTTTCACAGTTTAGCAATGATCTGTCTTCTTCTCCTCTTTATTTCCTCCTTCTCCCTCAGTATTAAAATATCTCCTTACACCCACTTCACTCATCCCCCCAACCACTTTTACATATGCCCCTCTCTGCTACACTCCCCCTTCTCTTCTCCTGCCTTAACTCATTTTTTAACTCTCTCACTCCTACCCACATTCGATCTCATCCTAGACCCGATGCATACAAAACCCATTCAAACCTCCTGTCCCCCTCTGATAGCACTACTCCTGCCTCTTTATGTTTTGGTGGGCTACAATTCTCTCACACTCCCAGACTCAGCTGCAAAGGAGGTGGTATGGGCATCCTTCTCTCTCCTCAATGTACATTTAAACCAATCATAACTTCACCTGCCCTATCCTTTTCTTCTGTTGAAGTACACACTGTCCGCCTATTTAAACCCAATCCTTAAAGAATTGCTATCATCTACCGCTCCCCCTCCCCCCCCCCCCCCGGTCATCCTAGACTATTAATTGAGCACCTTTCTTCCTGGCTTACACACTCCCTCTCACCTAGCACTCCTTCCCTTATACGTGGGGATTTCAATATCCCAATCAACAACCCCAACTGCACTGATGCCTCTCGTCTGCTCTCTGTAACCTCCTCTTTTGGCCTTATGCAATGGTCCAATTTAGCAACCCATACAGCGGGAAACACTTTTGATGTTGCCTTTACCAATCTCTGTACCGCCTCCAATCTCTCCAGTATTCATTTTCTTCTATTTGACCACCATCTGCTGACTTTTGACATCAGCATACCTAAGACCCAATTGACACCACCGTCTGAACATCAATCTCACAGAAACCTCCAATGTCTTGTAATTTCTCCACTAGTCTCCAAACTCTTCTTTTACCTATATCAAACCTCACCTGTCCTAGCTCTGCAACCTCCTTCTACAATTCCACCCCCTCCTCTCAACTAGACATCATGGCACCTCCTACATTTAAACACAGCAAGCGCCCCCAACAAAAACCTTGACACACCAAGATGACTCGATACCTCCAAAAATGCTCCAGAACTGCTGAACGCTGTTGGAGAAAATCTCACTGCGCGTCTGACTTTCTCCACTATAAATTTATGCTGCGCTCATACAGCTTGGCTCTTTCCTCTGCAAAAGTAAATTACTTCAATACCCTCAAAACCACACTCTCCCGCTGTCACATGTTCAGCCTCACCTTGTGGTGCCTGCAGTGACGATTGCCCTCCTAGCATTAATGAAGGTACTGCTAGGCAACCACGTGCTGGTATATCCGACTGAATGGCTGCCCACTTCCTTGGACTAAACTTGACCAGGGCTGAAGTTATGTTCTTTCCTCCCTCATGTGTTGCTGCTCCTGTGTCTGTCTGTCTCCAGGTCAACGGTGCTGCCATCAGCTCCGCCATGCAGGGTCGCTGCCTAGGTGTTCTCTTTGACTCTGACCTCTCCTTCACACCTCATGTTCAGTCTATCGCCAAATCCTGTCGCTTCCATCTCGGGGACATTGCACGGATCCGACCCTGCTTGGGGTGCTGGTCCATTCCGCTGTCCTTTCTCGCCTTGACTGCTGTGGTCCGCTTCTTGGTGGTCTTGCATGCTCCCAACTTGCGCCATTGCAGTCCATGGTGGATGCGGCAGTGGGGATCGTCTTCCTGGCCGCCTGCATATCCCATGCCTGACCCTTCTGTCGATCCCTACATTGGCTTCCTGTGGGATTGGGGTTCAATTCGGGATTCTGGTTCTTGCTATCAAATCTCTACATAATGCTGCTCCCATCTATCCTCCCTAGGCCCTTACGCTCTGCTGAAGACTTACGTCTACCTTCTGCCCGTACTCCCACCTCTGATGCTCGCCTTCAAGACTTCTCGAGGGCAGCACCGTTCCTGTGGAACTCTCTTCCTTCCTCCATTAGATACTCACCCAGTCTCCAATCCTTCAAAAAATCATTAAAAACCCACTTCTTCATAAAAGCGTATCAATTAAACTGTTAATAGCTCCTGAATTATTCCTCTCTTGCAACTGTCAATAGTCTAATACTATCCTTAGCTTTTGTGTCACTTTACCCCACTCCCTCCAGCATGTAAGCTCATTGAGCAGGGCCCTCAACCCTTCTGTTCATGTGTGTCCAACTTGTCTGGTTACAACTACGTGTTTGTTCGTCCACCCACTGTAAAGCGCTGCGGAATTTGTTGTCGCTATATAAATAATTACATAATAATAATAATAATAACATAATTTAAGGGATTGAAGAGCAGTGACTAAATTTGTGTTTGCTGGTGATAACTAACAACAGGGGCAAGGAGAGCAAAACAATGAAAAGTAAAACCAACCAATGTAGGATACATTTTAAATGTAATTCATGGGCGTACATTTAAATAGTCTAATTCCCATGTATTTATTTCCATTTTACATAGGTTTTAAAACACAACTTTGCATTGAATGTTATGTAAATATACCTTCCATTGTCTTTCTTTACCAATATTTCCCAACTTTGTAAAGAATGCAGCATTTTTTGTGTACACCAGTAAATGATCTTGTACATGGCAGCTCATAATAAGACAGATGTTCTCTCTGCTACATTCTGATAATGAAAAAATCTTTTAGTTTATATATTTTAGTTTATGTATTTTTATGCTCAAACATTTATTGTTTAGAAGTTACTGAAGATTGTCTCCTAATTTATAATTTTATGGTCTTCCGTTTTTCCTTTGCGTATTGTGTGTGTGTGTGTTTACAGTGGAGTCTATTTGTCCTGGGACTTTATTTCAATTATAGAAACAGAACGCCAGCAATGCATTTTAATCATATTCTTCTTTATAAATTAAACAGCATTTTATTTTTTTCTGTGCTGAATACAAAGAGAGCAATTTAATAACTGGATTTGCTCAGAGAGTTCAGAATGGATCGTTTATATTACTACACTGACGCAAACAAGAATACTGAAGTTTGCAAATTTGAGAATCTGCATTATATACTTTCCTGCTAAATCCCATTTTTGCAAATAATGAAAATAAAAAGCATATTATAGGAAATAAAAATCTAACTATTAAACATACCAGATAAAGAAAAAAGATTGATTTCAGACCATTTGATGCTACCCGGCTGTCAAGGTATACTATTTTACTTTTAATAAAACATTGTTTAGGAGCAGGCCAAGAAAACATATTATTTAATAGTGGTGCTGCTGGAACCTGAAACATCCAAAATATAAACAAATAGAAAACAAAATCCCTACAACCTTTCAATGCAATATAAAAACACCTATCTCACGAACAAAGTGTGGGGATTTAGTCACACCATATAGTCACAAGGTGTTTAAGGGGACACTCTAGTCACCAAAAGAACTTTAGCTTAATTAAGCAGTTTTAGTGTTTAGATCATGTCCCTGCAGTTTCACTGCTTAGTTCTCTTTAGGAGTTAAATCATTTTGTATATGCATGTGATGTACACTGCCTTCCTAAACACTTCCTGTAAAGATTCATCTAATGTTTACAGTTTCTTTATTGCAAATACTGCCTAATTTAGAATTTCTTATCCCCTGCTATGTTAATAGTTTACTATACCTTGCAGGAGCCTCCTGTGAGTGATGAAGGTTCAATTTACATAGCAGGAGATAAAAACTTCTAAATTGATTGAAAACTAAACTATTTATTTTTTCATGCAGACTGTCAGTCACAGACAGAGCAGGTGTGGCTAAGGCTGGATAATCAGACAAAAAAGTGATTTAATTCCTAAATGAAAGAGAACTGAGCAGTGAGACTGCAGGAGCATGATCTATACACTAAAACTGCTTAGTTAAGCTAAATTTGTTTTGGTGACTATGGTGTCCCTGTAAGTTCATCAAATTTTACAGATTACCTGACACCACTTCTTATAGACACCTAAACTTTCCTAAACATATTATGTATACACTTTGGTAATCTCAATCTCCAGCAGCAGAACACCCTTACAATAATGAATATTCTGGGTGTGCCCCCCAAATTATTTATATACATACCTGAACAAGCATTGGGGAGAACCTCAGTCCTCTACACATTGGTGCTCCTTAATAATTGTTTCGAAAATAACTTATATTGTAATAAAATAGTTTGAAGCAGATAGACAATGATACACACAAGTAACACAGTATGTAGACTATATTTCTCCCCTGTATTTTAGGCCTCTCTGGTATTGTGGTTCTCTGTAAAAGAGGGTGGTCATTTATACAATATTTCCCTATGGTATGACTAAATTCACATATTCTTAACATGAGATTAAGTGTTTTTGAAAGACTGAAAAATTCTTAGTACATTTTCTCTGTGTGCTCTGATCCATGCCTCTTTTTTTTGTTTGTTTTGTAGCATTTTTCTTTGACAGCCTTCAGATAAAACATTTCAGTCCTTCTTCTGTGTAATTATTTTAAAATATATTAAAGAACATTGAGAGGGTTCCTAATACCCTAATAAAACGCAAAAAAAATTACTGTGCTTCCACCAAATAATGGAAACCACTTCAATGTTCCCTATCTGCATACCCTCTTTTGTCATGGTAGGGGTGGTAGTGGTGGTGAGTAAATTTAAATGAGCAGGATCTGCACAGACACCATCATTCCTTATCATCTACTGCAATGTGGGCTATCAGTTTTGAGGCCTGTCAACTCCATATCAATCAGGAAGAAACTGTGACAGACTTACACGCTTGTATCATATGAGATACCCAATCTCATGAATTAGGGAAAGATTAGAAGTGTCCCACGATTCCCACATATTTTTAATAGCTTATACCTGAAATATAATCAGCTGTTTCCAGGGAGCCCCTGTTCAGCTGCATTCATTAATTCATTTAACCGTTTGCCCACTTCAGTGGTTCAGTGCTGCTAATAGACTGGATGTTGGGTATTTGTGGGGACCGGAGTTGCTATGCTGGGATAGAAAATGTGTGTGAAAAGTGTGAGTCATTTACAAATTTGTGACTTCACCTTAAGCTAAATTAGTTAGGATGTGCTCTGCCCAACTTGGACCTTTGTTTATAGACGACAGCATGCTACCTGCTCTCTGTGCACCAGCCTCCTTTGCTGATGATTCACTTTCCAACCACTTAGCTCACCTGGCTCATTATAGACAATATTTACACCCTCTACATGATACTGAAACAAGATGCGGCTCTGTTACCTCTGTATACACTCTAGCCGGCAAGTATTAGTTGGACTTCGGGCATTATGCAGCAACATCTGCTGATATGATCATATACACACCTTTTGATGAAGCAGAAGTGATGTAAGAGACTTAAGATCTTTAAATCCATTACTTTTTCTTTTTTAGATAATTTAGTGCGTTCTTACTAAATCTAGTTTGCTTTGTTAATTTTATTGTCGCTTTCATTGTTTTTCCCTTCTTAGATATGATAGGTTTCTCAAATGTAGTTTGTTGTCTTACTCAATGTGTACAGAAAGTGTACAATGTGTACAATACGTAACAGGCAGAACACCAATATTACAAGATTAGTGTTTCAGATTGGGGTGCATATATTAAGGACAAAAAGATCATGTTATTCAATTGGATTTAAAAGAAAAATAAAATGGAAAAAGAGTACACCAAAGCTACAAGAGATCACAGTATACATTGCACAGCTGGATGTTAACACAGAATAGTAATAATAGTAGACAAGATGTAGATATATACCCACAGCTTCATAGGTCTCCTGCAATATGAGCAAAGTAACTGTTTAACTAATTGAGAAGAACAGAACTTTAGGCAGTAATAGAAGGAGGTCACGTATGGGTAATCAAAAGAACCAGGGCCATTTGCATTTAAGACTGATCCCACCCGAGGGGCGGGGCCTGACCGCCATGCAGGACAGCCGCATGAAACGACAGCTCCTGTAATCAGGCGAAATTTTAAGAAATTAAAGCTGAACCGGTACCATCCTGAATACCAGAGAACGCGGTCCGATACATAAAGGGACACTGGACCTGGGGAGAGGCTTGCACTCCGTGTTTTAGTCCCCCAGAATGATTCATGTCGTCCGCATAGGATGAGGCCTACTCAGGCGGTGAGCGGGGTAGACGGCCGCTGCCCTGCTATCCCGCCCGACTGAATTATACCGGCACCCTCGAGGTCATGGAGCAGGTCCCGTCCCCCCCCCTTGGGGCCGGTGGGGGTTATCCCGGCCCAAGCCCCGAGACCCCGGTAACAGCGGTGCACCTGCGGCAAAGAAATATCTCCACACTGCGGATGAGATCCTGAACCGCGTGCAACTCAGCGGCAAACTAAATTTTGAACGCTCACACCACCTCTCCCTCCCGGCGGGCCAAGCTCACTACAGAGCCATGAAGGAGACTGACAGCGTGGCTGTAGAGGCTAGATCAGCCCACACTGCTCCCTACCAAAGACCTTACCTTTGGGCCGGTCTGACAAGAGGGGACACTTTACAGAAGGACCCAACCCGATATACCTTCACACAAGATCACGACACTTGACGACAGCATGTCCACAGGGAGGCAGAGGCTCACATGATCTCTCCGCCGCGCAGTCGGAATCCCCGAGCAAAGCAGCCTGCAGCTGGAGGTGGACACTAACAGCAGGTCCCTGGGATGTCTGCCTCCACGCTGTAACATTTAACATCGTGCAGAGTTCTAACCTTTATTTTAAGCTTTCTCCTTTTGTTTTATGATTATTGATAACTGCTGTCTGTAATACTCACACGCTCTCCATCATGAACCATGGATCAGCCTGTCGGGGCGAGATTCCTCTGCATACTGCCTAATATAAAAATGGAGAGGTCTCTGGGGCAAAATGACCGTATGTTACTTATTTAAGTAAAAGTACTGTCCAGCCTGTAATTTACACTACGCTGGTTTGGGCAGTAATGTGACCATAGCTCACATACACTTACGAATGTGTGCTTATACGTTTAAATGTATTAACCATAATTGATAGTATTACTGCATAGATACCATTTAACAATGCCTAGGCCTACATGAAAGCTAAATCTGGCGGGCTCGGTGACTCGCTGCCCCCTGGTGGTAAATCTAGAGCGGTGTGGAGCACCAAATCTGTACCCGATATTTTCTCTCATAAGCCTGTAATTTAATAACCGTATAAAGCTTGTATAATCTGCCTTTTACTAACATAGGGTCTCGGGCCTATACTGTTCTAAGTCTCACAATATAATCTATGATTCAGCCTGTTTCTTTAAACTAAAAAAGTGCAATTGTTTCATATGTCATGGCACTGTATGCAAATGTTTGACCATTATAAGCTTGCGGACGCTGTCGTGGCTCAACAAGCCTGTTTGTTATTCTGTTCTTGCACACTAAAATAAAGAATTAAAAAAAAAAAAAAAAAAAGACTGATCCCACCCAAAAGGGCGGTCCAGATCCAAAATGCAGGCCTTCTCTCTCTGCACAAGAGATACTGCAACTGAATCGAAGAGCAGGCTAATCACTCTAATGTGTATTCTCAATACTCTTTGGCACCCTGTTTTTTTGCTTTCCCTAAATTTAAAGGGTAATCCACATGTGGACCTTGCTCATGGCCTTGCTCATAGGCCTTGCTCATGGTGCCTAGAGAGATGTTGGCTATATCTCAACCCCAGACAATTGTTTCAGCCTTGTTAGGCGTCGTCAGTGAGGTATGGCCGATGTCTCTCTAGGCACTGTGAGCAAGGGGTCCACATCTGGTTTACCCGTTAAACTTACGGAGAGAAAAAAAAAGGATGCATGAGAGTACTGAGAATGGACAACAGCTCAAATAGCCTGAGATGTAGGCCAGCTCTCTCTGCATGAGAGATACAGCAACCCCAGACAATCATTTAAACTTTGTTAGGCATCATCAATGAGGTATGGCCGATATCCTTCTAGGAATGGGTCCACTTCTGGATTACCCTTTAAACTTAGGGAGAGCAAAAAAACAAGGTGCAAGAGAGTACTGAGAATGCACAACAGCTCAATTAGCCTGCTCTTCGATGGGTCCCAGCTCATCTTGGTATCAGCCAATGGTTCCAAGGATGATCCGAGAGTGTGGTCATAACTGATGAGCTGATGTCTCTTACCAGAGATTTATTGGGACACAGGGATAATCAGTAAGAGTAGTGAGGCAGTGGGGGCTTCCAGAAAGGAAGCAGACAAGGGTGGTCTGTGAGACTAGGCAGGAATGAGAGCCAGGTTCTGGAGGGTCACCTTCAAAGGATCACCTATAGTGGAAGAGTGGGGTGCTCAACCAAAAATAAATATGGTCTGGATTCCAAAAAGGGAATTGGGGCACACCTATCACATGCATTCCACAGCAGTGCTGCTGCTGTAGAGACCAAAATATATACAAAATACAGATTATGGAGCAGCGCACACACAAAAAAACATACAATTTTAAATTTTACAAGGATACTTAAAATCTCACATCTTTGTAAACAAATACATGGATTAAGTTACACCATATGGTTATATCCTGCTACATTCACCACTATATCACAGTACCCCAGTATTGGTGAGTCGACTCCTGCACTAATTTTAACATGGAAGATATACATGCTAACTGCAGTACTTACAGCTTGAAGGGCTTACTTGGGGGACTATTATACCGTTTTAGAAAGTGGCATCACAATCCAGTTCAGTCAGCAACAACCAGGGAACAGTGCAAATGAGATGAATAAGAGAAACATTGTTTATCCTCTTCTACAAACTGTGTTCACCGGTAGAAATGGGCATCATCTACAATAAAAAGAAGTTGATAACATCTAAAATAAAAAACATGTTTACTAAATGTATTGTAAGTAAAAAAAAAAAAGAAGAATATTAAAGATACAGTAAGCTTTACTTTCTAATGACTGCAATATAATTTGCTGTATTTGTATATTTTTCCTATCTGTGTTAGAATTATACCTATATTTAACATGCTAGCTCCATGTATATCTTGACTTTTACATAGGCCTTGCATCCTACAGGTATGGTCACAGTGATTTAGATCATAGTTAATCAGATTCACTCAAGTTATTCACCTTCACTGCTCTTCTGTTCTGGAATTCCTCCTCAGAGTCTGTCTCAGTATTACGTACCTCTTTACTTTTCTCCTTATTTTGAAGAACTTGCTACTTCTGAAGGTTTTTTAAACCTTGTATTTTTCATTTTGAATAAACCCTGACAGCATTCCCTCTGACCAAGATAAAATAAAACAATTACATGTCTTCAACAATGATCTCAAATAAGAAATAATTTTCCTTAAAAAATTGTAAATATCATGAATCAAGTTTTTTTTAGAAGGATTTCTATTTCAAAAGCCCATAAAAGAGACATAACTTTCTCATTAATTTTAGCTTTCATCATGAACCTCTTGAGTAACATAGATAATATATACTCAGAAAAACAACCCTTGCTTTAACACATCTAGTTTGTAATGTATTCCAGTTGAAAGCAAAACAACAAAGGAAAATAACCAAAACAACATATTTTCCCTCTATTCCCATGTCTTTTGTCTGCTCACAGATAAACACAATTGTGCAATATATAACATATAACAAAAGTGTAAGAACCACTTGACATGACAGAGGGAGAACTATAATGTTGAATGTGTGCAAAAAGACTAGCATTTGTGGATACATCATTTAAAAATCTACTCATTAAACTCTATTAATCAACACACGATTATACAAATTATCAGCTGTGAATGGTTTATTTTCCTCCTCCTTGGACATTATAATATCCGTTAAATGCTTTCCCTAGAGAATGAATTCAAAGAGTCTTCTAATTCCTTCTAACATGGAGATATCTTCAATATCATCAGCTGTAGGAGAGATTTATCCGTGCAATCAAGGTGTTATTCTGGGTTAAAATGCTAACTAAGGACCAGTCACCATGAAAATAGAATGTCTCAACATTTAGTGCCTCGCATCTAGAATAGCACCTATTTTGCTTTGATAAATCTCCCCCATAGTTTCTTAGCAGTCAAAACACTGATAGTTCCTTTTTCTGGTTCTATTTCTTCCATCCGATACTACATTAATATATATTGCAAAAACCTATGGGTACTAGTGAGTTAAAAAGTGGCCAAAGGCGGCGTGGTTTGGCCACTGTAGAATATGGCTGCTTAGTTTGAAGTTCCCGCACACCCAATGGTGCAGTAGTTACCAGCAATGGAGAAGATGTAGAGAGCCTCAAGCTACTCTGTATCTCAGGAGTCCCCTACTCTGTATCTAGGGAGTCCTCGATCACTCTGAGAATACTTGTAAAATCTGGCGGAGCACATTGCAGCCTCTTGGGCTCCCAGGCCTGCCCCACCAGACTCATCTGGGTCAAGCCATGGAGAGGATATAGGCCCAGAAGCCATGGACTGTGTTAGCTTTATCAAAGTATTACCGAGCAAAACTGATCTATCGTGGCAACTGCAGTCCTGCAATCTTCAATTGCAACTAATGCAGAATGATGTGCAAGGTCTTGCAGACCAAGTAGCGCACATGGAGGCTGGCCAAGTTAATCTACTATAGGCACAGGCTCCCATTAATGATACATTGGACTGCCAAACCAACAAACGCAGTAACATGGCTCTTTTCATGGAGGACTTTGATAATAGAGGACGAAGATATAATATCAGATTGCGAGGGTTGCCAGAGCTTTCAGTTATGCAATTTGCCATCATTATTAATGACCTACTGAACCGAGACAGGTAAGCACAGATTAAATTTGCGCATGGTCCTTTGGAATACCTGGAGCTGATGGGTCATGACTATCAACCCCCCCAAGGGTGGGGTGTTGTGACAAAGAGGTTGTCTTCAAAGGCCAGCAGGTGCCGACATGGAGTCATTACCCCTTGATGCTTTATAACGTATTCTGTATATTCCTTGCTTGCTTTGTTAATTGTTTTTGTGTATTTTTTTGTATTCTTTCTTTCTTTTCCTGCGTGTTACTAACATGGCAAAGCCTGATAGGTGGGTGAAAGAATTGGGCATTGTCTTTTTATCACCTATCTATTAACTAACTGGTGGAATCAAGATATATTTTACCATGTTTCAAAAGTCTGTGGTTAACTTCCTATCCCTTAAAGTAAAATACCTTAATATTCCAGAAAATGTTCACAGGCCCTGAGGTACTTCCAGAGCCAAAAGGATCAGATGTTCTACCTTCAAGAGACTCATGTTAAAGATGAGCAACTGTCTAAAATGACAAACCACAGGTATACACAATCATTTCACAAGTAACAGCTCAACAGGGAAATCCAAAGTAGTGGGGATTTTAAGACATAAATCTCTTTCATTCATGCCAGAGTCATTTGTGACAGACCAGGAGGGCATATATGTTCTGGTAAAAGGCACAATCCTTGCCAAATGTTACACATTTGCAAATTTGGACACCCCAAACCGATGGCACAATAGGTCCCAGAGGGTGATCCTTAAGGTCCTATCGGATTTTATGAAGGGATGTCTGGTGCTGGGAGGCAATTTCAGTGTTGCACTTGAGCCAAGCAATGAAGCTTTTTTTTTGTGATGTTATCCACCCCACACCACATAGTCAGGTCAATCAGAGGGTCTCTAAGAGAGGCGGAGGCTAGTGCACCGAACAGGATATATTCCAGAATAGATTATTTTTTCATTAATCACTACTTTCTGTCCAGCATGAAACACATCCGGAAAGGCATAACAGACATTCATGGAGAAGTTTCGTTATGGACAATTTATGAAGGGTATTTGTGAAGGGTATTCCACAACTCCCTTAATTTTCCAAAGAACTTACTCCCTTTAGAATATATGTGAAAACCAAGACCCACTGGAACATGACATTATGATCCTATATGCTACGCTTCAACAGCAAACAAACCCATAGCCCCACATTTTTCGGAAGATGGGAGGAGGCCTTGGGGGATGATATTTACCAACAGACAATGACAGAAAATCTTTGACCTGACCCATCACTGTGCCATTGTAAGCAGATTTCAGGAATCTACATATAAGATTCTGACAGAACTCCTCAGTTACTGCACACTATAGACTCTACTAACTCAAACCAAGATTGGTGATGTCGTAATGTTGATTCCGTCCATAATGGAAACATATCCATATGCTTCTAAAAAGGTTCTCTATAGGCCCCCGAGCTCGCCCCCATGCTCCTACACCATATTACAGTTAAAATGTCTATGTACAAAAAAATCAAGGGGTATAGCTATACCAGGCCATCTGGACTCAATGGCTGCTAACCACAGCAACGGGTGACTTAAAGTTGGCTGAGACAAGCCTGTAGGCAGGACAGGGGTGAGCGTCTACTATTTTGGGGACTTACCTTTGGGGCTATTCGGTAGGGGGGAGTGGGGAAAGAGTTTATGGAAAGTATCAATGAAAAAGTTGCAGACACCACAGGGGTGTCTATTCATGTTCTAAGGTCTCTAGATGATGAGAAAGAAACCACCACAACTCACGCAAACACAGTTATGGACATAGCGCATACTAGCATATTACCATATTATTGTGGACCACAATGTGTGGGGTACTCAATTTGGGACTGACTCTGGTACCCCTGTGATTTCTATAATCAGACGGGGGACAGACCTCATTACAGCTTGGGCATAGTGCTCTATTTACCTATGATCCTGGAAAACGTTATACCTAATTTCTCGTCTGATTTAACTTTATTGTATGCATAATGCTGCTCAAAATTACATCCACTTGAGATTTTTGTTATGGAAAGTTCTGCATTAAACTGAATAGAAAACAAATCTGATCAACTTTCACTAGGTATATTTTATTTGGAAAACCTAATGACGAAGGTGCACACGTCCAATGCACCAAAACGCACGTCTGGATTTTCACAGGGCACTTTTACACATGGTGTAGCGAACCAGCTTTTATATAAGCATGGTTTCATTTGAATAGCACTTTATTTATGTTTGTTCATTTCTTTCTCCTCTGACTGTTTTGTGAGTTTACCAGGCAGAGAGACTTTTCTATTTCTATCTCTGTCTGTGGATACCTAAGGATCTCAAGCACAAGCTGAAAGATTTTGAACTACTCTTAATATAGAATCAATGAATTAGGAAGATCCCAAACAGGACCACCAAGGACCCTTTGAATGGAGAGACAGCACATTAAAAATACCTCTGAGAGCTTCAGGGGCTCAACTGCATGTACTAATAGAAGAAATGAATCCCATATACGAGACTAGAGTGTTTTAGCAATTGCTACCAACTAACTCATCTGTAGTCACAATATCGCTAGATTGTGACTAGATGTAAGACTAATCAGTTCATTAACCTTGCTAATTAGTATCAAGCATACATGTGAACTCATTTCTTATGAATTTTCTATTGAACCATACTGACACCACCCAGTACAAGGGAGACTGTAGACTATGAGACAAGATAGCTCTACACAACTTTACTTTTTATTGCAGATTTATTGGTAGTATGCCTTTTGTTCTCTGAATCTTTGTTTATTGAACTAATTTAGTTGACTGTTCACTTCCCGACCCCCCACATAGACATCATGCAACAAAGCCTGACAGTGAGTGATACTGGATAGAAACCTACATTTGAGCAGTCAGAGGCTTAGCCACATAGGCTTTGGAATTTTATCTGACCACAACTACAACTAGCGTCCTAACATATAGACAGTGAGATCGTTCTTCCAGTTTACACCTACAAACAGAGTTTTTTCTCTGCAAGTAGGAGTTATCAATTAATTTATAGACTAATAGGGGTCAGGCCCCAAGACACTACTGGAGTGTCTCTCTGATGTGAATTTTCAGAGCAGGGGATTCTGCACAAGCAGACCTCCCTACCCTGAATATTGTTTTGATATATAATTTACAAAAAAAAGCAGCCAAAATCCTGGCTAATGTGTTTTGTCTGATGATGATTTTACTAAAAGCTCAGTGCATGGTTCTGAATACTAAGGTTTATCCCACCACGGCTGCTCCTAAGGTCACAGGAAGGTCAAAGGATTTATTTATTTTTGGCGCCAAGGTGGGTGTGATCATCTTAATAACTCTCCTTTGCAAATGTCCAAACATGCATGTTTCTATGGCAACAACTCCACCTCCCACTGGCAGACACACACACTGACAGAAACACTCATTGACAGAAACAAACACTCACTGACAGTCACACTGACACACACTCTCAATGACAGACACACAATCTCAATGGTTTGAAACACTTACTAAGAGGCACACACACAAACACACACTCACTGACAGACACACATTCACATATCACAGGATATCCATACACTATCCGGGGAATACTCTCATTAGGGTGCTCCAGACAGGCAGGGCCACAAACCCAGGAAACATTCAAAGGGACAATGTAGATCAGGGCACATCTAGTGGTTTCTTCAGTAGGCAGCTTTATTATAAAGTGCAGAACAAAAACAAAGTTTATGCTCCTTGGAACCTTTGTCAAGTTTGACGTTCACTGATAGACACACTGACACACAATCTCACTGAAACACACTCACTGACAGGCACACACACACACACACTCACTGACAGAAACAAACTGACAGACACACTGACACACACTCTCAATGGCAGACATGCACACTCACTGATTTTAAACACACTCATCAAACAGCTGGTGTAGGTCCTCTACATGGGGTCCAATGGCTCCTGTAAACTTACAGTTCCTCACTTCTCCGTCATGCACTGTTTAGTGATGCTGGAGTGATGTTCCCAGCATCCCAGAAAGACAGAGCAGTGAGGAACAGAAAAACATCAGTGCTCCATCGCCACCACCAGCCTCCTCTCTTCCCGTCTGCTTTGGTGGTGCCCTAAGATGGCCAGCCGGTCAGCCACCTCCTGTGTCAGATGGAATACATGAGCCTGGTCACACTCTTAACCACCATAGTTCCACCATTGGCCTGCTTCTCTCAGAGCCCTTGCGTCTGGGTTCTCAAAGAGTTCATCAATTGCATTCACACCTGAAGCCATTAAAGACTTCTTAACGCACCTATTGCACCTATTGCTCCCAATTTACTGGTGTGTTACAAATCCTCCATTGTATAGGGAGAGGGTAGTTAAAGTAGAGCAAGTTAGAGTAATTGAAGAATACGTTTTTGCTATAAATTACATTTTAGTTGCATAAATTGTTATTAGTAAGTCACGTAAAATTTCCCTGGCAATACCCCTCTCACACCCCTAAAATTAAATTGTCTCTCTTTGTCCATTTGAAATGTTGTGAAGTATGCACCTCCAACCACCACCACTATCTTCTGTGTTATCCCAAATAAACATAGAAAAAATTAAGTCTGTGCTTCCAGTTGTAGTGTGCACCAATGTGCTACCAAGCATTTATTTGAAGGACATAAAAGTCAGGCAAACATTTCGGAGACAAGCCCTTTTTCAATGCAAATGTCCTTAAACATGCAGTAACACTCACCAGTTTATATACAATGTGCAATAAATTAAGAATCCAGGTACCACCCCACCCACAGATCAAGTGCAACTGTTTCTCATTATTTGGCCTCCCTCCACCATCTTGGAGCTCTCTTCCGGTTTCTTGCAAGTGTGGGTGTGACATCATATGTCAAGCACCCATGCTGCGTAAGACGTCATGACACATGGTTGCTAGGAAATGAGTATACAATACAGACATTCATTATACAGATCTCAATAAATTAAGCTACATATAAACAGCATTTAAAGAGATATACCTCAAATGTGGAATATATCAAAAACAGGTCGTAAGAATAAAATTACAATACAGGAAGTCACATAATAGAATTTGAATGAAAAGATAAAGGTGAAAGTGAATATAATACCCAGTGTGTGAAGACAAAAGGCTGCAAAAGTATAGTATATTATAGTGTATAATGTTATACCCATATATACTACATATGTATCTCTCTATCCTAATTCTCCTTGACATGTCTGCGGCTTTTGACACTGTCGATCATCAACAGCTTCTTCTCATCCTCCGCAATATCAGTCTACAAGATATTGCGCTCTCCTGGTGCTCCTCCTACCTCTCCCAGCACTCTTTCAGTGTTTCTTTCTCTGGCTCTGCTTCTTCTCCCCAACTCCTCTCTGTTGGTGTCCCCCAAGGTTCAGTCCTTGGTCCCCTACTGTTCTCCATCTATACTGCCTCCCTTGGTAAACTCGTTAGCTGCTTTGGCTTCCAATATCATTTCTATGCAGATGACACGCAAATCTACCTGTCCCTGTCCCTCTTGACTAGTGTCTCTGACTGCCTCTCTGCTGTTTCTAACTGGATGGCTGCCCACTACCTTAAACTAAACTTGACCAAAACTGAAATTCTGGTCTTTCCTCCCTCAACTGTTGTTACTCCTGTGTCTGTCTCCCTCCAAGTCAACGGTGCTACCATCAGCTCCACCACGCAGGCTCGCTGCCTAGGTGTTCTCTTTGACTCCGATCTCTCCTTCAAGCCTCATGTTCAATCTATCGCCAAATCCTGTCATTTCCATCTCAAAAACAATGCGCGCATCTGCCCCTACTTAACGCCAGATGCGACTAAGGTGTTGGTCCATTCCACTGACCTTTCTCGCCTTGACTACTGTAATCCGCTTCTCAGTGGTCTTACGTGCTCCCAACTTGCGCCGTTACAGTCCATAATGAATACGGCGGCGAGGCTCATCTTCCTGTCTGCCCGCACCTCCCATGCCTCACCCTTCTGTCAGTGCCTACATTGGCTTCCTATAAAATATAGAACTCAATTTAAAATTCTGGTTCTTGCTTTCAAATCTCTACATAATGCTGCTCCCATCTATCTATCCAGGGCCGGTGCTAGGATTTCTGACTACACAGGCGAAGATGCATTTTGACGCCCCCCCCCTCTCCCCCGCACCCAAAAAAAAACAATGCATCTTCACCTCTGTGTCTCGTAGCCCCCCTTTTGAATTTCTACCCCCATTAGTGTTGCATATCCACTCTCTTACCCCTCTGGTCCCTTTGTGCCTTACACCCCCCTTTAGTGTGTCTCATACAACCCCTCTTATGTATTTCTTACTTCCCCGTCAGACCCTTTCTATCTCTTTTTCTCCCATATAGACATAGACATAGATACAGGCAAAAATACATACATGCACAAATACACAAACATACAGACACACAACCATACAAGCACACAGACATAATTATTCAGGCACACAGTCACAAAGATATACAGACACACAGTCATAAAAGGCACACAATCAAACAAACAGTCATACAATCTACACATTCAGGTACATTGTCGTACAAACACAGACATACATTCATACAGACACAGGCACACACAAAAATACAGACACAGACATAAAGAAACATAGAGATTGGCATATAGAGACATACATACACAGTGATACAGAGACATACATACGCAGACAGTCATAAAGAGACATACAGACAAGGCATACAGAGACATACAAAGACAGACAAACAAAGAACCCTGCACACTGATACCGTGTAAATGCTCCGGCCATCCACAGTGGTAGTTGCTCCGACGTCAGGCAGACATCGCTGGATCCACCAGTAAAGTCTTCAAAAGGAATAAACGCAGGCAATACTCCAATAGTAAGGATGGTATATTTATTGATAGGTGACCAACCCCATAGAAAGTGTGATGTTTCGGCTCAGCAGAGCCTTAATAATGCAATAATGCTCTGCTTAGCCGAAACGTTGCACTTTCTTTGGGGTGGTTCACCTATCAATAAATATACCATTATTACTATTAGAGTGTTGCCTGCGTTTATTCCTTTTGAATACATACACAGATCATCATACAGAGACATACAGACTGTATGTCTCTGTATGACGGTCTGTGTATGTACACAGGATGGCTAAAAGATAGACCCCCATCTGTCGTGCAACTTTAACAATGCTTTGAAAGCATGCTTGCAGGATTGTATTTAGCACGGAGCAGTATTTGTGTGTTTGACTGTAAGTATGTGTTTGTATAGAGTATGTTTGTGTGAATGTAGGGGTGAGTTTGTATGTAGTGTTTGAGTTTGAATGCAAGCATGCATTTACGTGTAGTGTTGGGTTTTTGAATGCAGGTGTGTGTTTATATATAATTTTGGTGTCTGATACAGACGTGTGTTTGTATGTAGTGTTGACATTTGAATGCAGGGGTGTGTTTGTATGTAGTGTTGAAGTTTGCATGCAGGTGGTTATTTGTGTGTAGTGTTGGTGTTTGAATGTTGAGATGTATGCACATATACACATACACTGCCACACACGCACACACTGTGATACACATACACGAAGATGCACACACTGACACACATGCAGATACACATATACACAAACGGATACACATTCAGATAGACAGACACACATATACAGATACACACAAACACTGACAGACATACAGATAAACACACACTGACATACAGACACACTGACAGACATACAGATACACACATACACAATGATAGACATACAGTCACACACACAGACACACTGACAGACACACACACACACACTGACAGACATATGGATACACACAGACACACTGACAGACAGATATATACACACACACACACTGACAGACAGAAACACACAAGACACTGACAGACAGAAACACACACAGATACACTGACAGACATACAGGCACACTGACAGACATACGCACACACACATACACACACAAAGACACACTGACAGACATACACAGACAGACACACTGACAGACATATAGATACACACAGACACACTGACAGAAAGATATACACACACACACAGACACACTGACAGACATACACACACGGACACTGACAGACAGAAACACACAAGACACTGACAGATAGAAACACAGACAGACATACAGGCACACTGACAGACATATACACACTGACAGACATATAGATACACACAGACAGATATATACACACACAGACAGATATATACACACACAGACACACTGACAGACATACACACACAAACATGCTGATCAAAATATACACTTTTCTAGCCATACACAGGAGGGTGGCTTACCTGGGATCTAGAGTGCTGGCTCAGGTAGTTGGGAGTTGGAGTTAGTCCCGCCCAGCCCCCCTCCTCTCTGCATTCTGCTCTCTGCAGTCTTCTTGGGAGGAAGTCCTCCCATGCTGAAATGAAGGTGGCCAGCGTTAGCTCCGCCCCTGCTGGGCGCGCTGTGTGCTACAGAGGGAGCAGGGATATGACGTGTTCATATCCCCGCCCCCTCCACACAGTCCGCGGCACTGTAGGGAAGAAGGCTGATTTGTGGGGATGCTGCTGCCGCTCGGCCACGCTTCAAGAAGTGACCGGCAGGAAAGGGACGCTGTGCGCTTCCCTCCTGCCGGTCACCCCGACATTTGCGCCCCCGGGCCGGTGCGCCCTAAGGCGGCCGCCTGTGCCGCCTTATGGACGCGCCGGCCCTGTATCTATCCTCCCTTATACACAAGTATGTCTCGTCTAGGCCCTTACGATCTGCTGAAGACTTACGTGTCTGTATTCCCACCTCTGATGCTTGACTTCAAGATTTCTCGAGTGCTGCACCGTTCCTGTGGAACTCGCTTCCCTCCTCCGTTAGATGCTCACCTAGTCTCCCCTCCTTCAAAAAAATCGTTAAAAACCCACTTCTTCATAAAAGTGTATCAATTAAACTGTTAATAGCTCCCAACTGATTCTTCTTCTGCAACTGTCACTAGTCTAATACTATCCTTACCTTTTTGTGTCATTTTACCCCACTCCCTCTAGCATGTAAGCTCATTGAGCAGGACCCTCAAACCCTCTGTTCCTGTGTGTCCAACTTGTCTGGTTACAACTACATGTCTGTTCGTCCACCCATTGTAAAGCGCTGCGGAATATCATAATAATAATAATAATATGTAATAAGGAAAAGAACTACCCATTACCAATTAGGTACTAGGGTATACAGGGTGCCTTATCCTGTGCATATAGCTTAGAGTAACAAAGTGCAGGACTATTACTATCCTCGGAAGAAATAAAGCCAAAGACACGGAAAGGTATAAGAATAAGGCATAAGACATAGGAAGATGTAATATTTTATATTTTATACATACCTGCTCCAGGACACTCCAGCCTTCCAGCGGCAGTTTGCTGAAATACCTAGAGGAACCAGTGCCATTCAAGCTTCTTATTAAGACCATGAGGTGACATCGTATCCAAGAGGTACATCCAGCGAACCTCTTTCTGCACCAGGATTCTTTTCCTATTACCTCTACAAGGAAGTGGCGCTACTCTGGTAGTGCAATTGCGATACATGTGTATCTGCACATGCCAAATACCTGGCAGATAGTAACAGTGGCATTTCGGCGGAAGCGTTCCCCAATCGCTCCCACCGCTTGTTTTCCTTGATGACGTTTCAGGACCTTCACCGGTCCTCCAGGGGATGTTACCGATGACGCTCCTGAACCGTCATCGGTCCTTAAAGGGTTAAAGCAGCAGCAGCAGCAGTTTCTGATGTCTTTTGTTTCTTCATAATCAGTGTTAGTATATGAAACTGCAAAGATGAATTCTACTCAATTTAAAATGAAATAGAAAGCTTTTTATGAATGGTATAGATCCTGTGTCCCTGGAGCTCACTCAAATGGTGGCCATTCAAGTCACAGGCCAAGGCACGCCCCATCTTACATTCATTCAATTCAAAGGGACATAAATTCCAGTCAGGGTGGCTCGTGTGTTTTTTTCTCTGATCTCTGTACCTAGGAAGGGCAGACATCAAAAACTATAGCAGGTTGTGTGGTTGTCTTTTCTTTATCAGGGTGTTAATCAAAGATTCCAATTTCCTTTGTTTGGCAGCAGGAACTTTGACACTGTGTGTGCAACTCACCCAGCCTGTCCATGGCATTTGGGGTTAGCCTGCTATGTGTGCTGGCACCAGATGTAAAAGATGCATCCTAATCCTACCAGTCTGGAATTGAGAATTCCAGCTGGCTGATTTACAGCCCAGGAAGCACCCTACATATGTATTTTTCTCTGTAATTAAACTTTTAGCTGCTGGGATTTTTTTTTTACCATATTCACTTCAATAAGGAAATTACATAATTTTTACAGCACTACGCTCATTTGAAATGAGGTCCAGAAAAAGTCATCATATTTCTTATTCTTGAGAATTTGTTGCAGGACAAATGTGAATCGCCCAACAGTTTATTTGTACGACGCAAGAATTAACTAATATATGGATGAAAAAAACGAGAAACAAATGAACGTGAACCAAAAATCAGCCATGCACTTCATTCATTTGGTATCTGTAAGCAGATAATTTAAAAATAGAATTGGTGGGGAACTTTCATTGAAAATGTTAAAGGGACTCTCCAGGCCTCGTGAAGCCGCGCCCCCTATTTTGTCAGAATGATGAAATAGGCGGGCGTGAGCAGGGAGCAATCAGACGCTTCCATTTGGAAGCGTCATTGCTCCCTTGTGCGCATGCGCGGCTTCGCCACACATGCGCACATACTTAATTCATGCCGCCCTCTGAAGGCCTGAGCGCACTACCGCTCATGCGCGCGGTGTGCGCGGCCGCGAGCTGAGCTGACTTGCCCGCCCCCTCCTCTGCTGACAAGCTGGAGAGAGAAGGCGCGCACACAGTGCCTTCTCTCTCCTGCACACGTCAGACGTATTTTAATACGTCTGACGTGTACAGGGCCTTTTTAGGGCCCTGCATGATAGGAAGTCCCTCTGGTGGCCGTCTGAGTGACGGCCACTGGAGGTATTCCTATCAATCAATGTAAACACTGTATTTTCTCTGAAAATACAGTTTTTACATCAGATTGCCTGCAGGGAGCTATAGATCATACCTGAACAACTACATTAAGATGTAGTTGTTCAGGTGACTATAGTGTCCCTGTAAAGGAGAACCTTAAATGGGAATTTATGCCAATGAATAAAAGATTTGGATTTTAAAATTAAATGTTTTATTACTTACTTTTCTTCATATTAAACTAATACAATTATATTGTTTTCAAATCTCACAAATTCATATTTGTTAAATATATGAATAATTAAATGTAATATTAAAATTCCTGGTTAAGTGGCCTTTTCCATGTAAATAATTATTTCAGCTAAAACAACAATTTATATGTTTGTATGGAGAACTTTACCTTGCACACATTTTTAGTAAACAAAATGTTAAATTATTTATTATATATATATTGTCTGAAGCCATTAAAGACTTCTTAATGCACCTATTGCACCTATTGCTCCCAATTTACTGGTGTGTTTATATATATATATATATATATATATATATATATATCACACAAAATACATTATAATATATTTTTCTATGTATGTAACAAAATAAAGATAAAATACTGATCATGAAACTGTTTTTTTTTTTTTTTTTTTTTTTTTTTTTTTATTTTAGTCGTGCATACGAGATGACATCACGCATGAGGTACCCCAAAGGCAATCCTCACGCTTTTTCATAAACATTTGAAAACAGAGTGGGGTATGATAATGCATGCACATTTTTATAGTTAATATTACATGCTGAAGTGGTATAGCATTAAGACAACGATTAGCATTTCAAAGACATGCTGTGAGCAGGATTAGGTCACGTGTGTGTTGAGAGGATCACAATTAGCGTATGACCAAGGTGTTGCAGGTTTATAATGCTGGGTACTTTGCTCATCTAGTGTGTATTGATTAAAAAGAAAAAGAAAAAAAAAGAAGAAAAAGAAAAGGCAAGAACAATTGCATAACAAATTAGTCAGTCAGAATGAAAGTATAATCGCCTATTACAGTGCTGATGGTGGAAGGCTATGGGTGGAATAGCATCTAGCAGAATGGCTTAGCTGCCTCAGAAGCGTTATGTTAGGAAAGAGGTGTTGGAATTCTAAGATGAGGCAACATTGTACATCTTTCAATACACTAATAATTATAATACAGATCTATGTAGCATTCACAAGTACATAACGATTCTTTTCAAACCTTGAGAATATAAAAAGCAAGGGTAGATTTAGAGAGGGTTATGTGTCCGCAAGTCAGTCTCATTTAGCCCATGCCCGTTCGGGGTAGGTAGACCTCAAGGGCACGCAGGCAGAGTGGGTCAAGGCATCGCCGTGGGATCAGTCCAGAGCCATTGCCCATGCTTAACCAATCCCTTCTGGGTGCTGCCCGGCATCCTGGGGAGCCCTTGGCGGTATGTCGCAGTCCCGTTTAGGATCGTCTGCCTCATTTCCACTGTTTGGGTAGAGGCTTGGTAGGTGAGCTCGGCCCTTGGGACCCTTTGAGGTAGCAGTTTCGTTCCTCTCCCGTTGTGGCCCCGGCATTGTGCTGGCGTGGCGGACCCCTGAACCTCTTATCTGGGCCGGGTGCCGGTACTTGTAGGGGGTCATAAGGCGTTGTGGTGATGGGTGGTCCCCTCTGCCCCGGGACTGTATTGGAGCTAGCGCCTTCTTGCCACTGACCTGGGATCCGTAGTGGCCCATGGTCGTCCCTGTCGGGAAATGGCGGAGAGTTGTGGTACCTTTCCGCCGGTGTGGTCGGCGCTTGCGGGGTTTACCCCTGGTTGCTCCCAGCCCGGGAGGGTCTCTTTTGTGGAGCATCGCTTTTGTCCATTCTTCTGTGCCCTGAGGTGGAGGCCCCATTTTCCTCCCGCCATATGCCTTCTCCTGTGGGGACGGTGTGGATGGAACTGACCCTGCTTGTAACCGTGGTAGCCATTTCGCCCAGAAGCGGTCGAATAGTACATCGATGGGGTCATCAGCAGTGTCATTGGTGCTTGGGGTTGGATCTGGTCGTCGTTGGTCTCGAATATTTGGTGCTGGCAGTGCCGCCATCTTGGGGGCCCTCACCACCGCGTTGCTTGGAAGGCTGACAGGAACCAATGTTTGGTGCGGCGCGTGGGGTCTCCCTTCAAGCGGGGACCGGGATGACCCCCACCGATCCATAGGGGGGGGGGGAAGCGAATTTCGTACGCTTGGGGGCCTTTGAGTCGGGCGGGAAGGCGGCCGTCCTTCCCCCTCACCTCCTCCGGTAGGCCCAAGCCAGCTGTAGCGTTTCCCGGGCACGTCGGGGTTCGATACGGGTATCGTTGGTTGCACCGGCATTATGTGAGTCCAATAGTTTTGGTTGCTTGCCTCTGTCATCGCTGTGTCCCGATTTGGCAACGTTATTGAGCGCTGAGAGCCGGAGCCCATGCGAAATGCGACCAGCCGGCTTGCTTGCTCGGCTCCGCCCCCCTGATCATGAAACTGTTAACAGAGATGCTAAAAAAAAAGAACACAATTTTAGTGTGGTAATATAAGTCAAAACTCTTACATGGAATATGTATTCAAATTGTCCTCATACATATAACATATACATATCCTGAAATATTTGAAGCAAGTGCCACAGCTCTAAATGAACAACTGTATAATTTGGTCTGTCCCAGAATGTTACTACATAATAAAAACATTTTTCTATTTTTATGTAACCCTGCATTAAAATACTAAAACGAGCAAAAGTGGGTAACAATGCACACAAACAAATAAGCACAAAATCAGGACATGAATTCTAGTTGTGGCCTTAAAAAGATTTGTGCATTAAATCAAGTGATTACAGTAAGCCTCAGCTGTAAGAAAATGTATCTGCACTGCATTTATGCAAACAAATTCAATTCTCATAATTTAGGAAGCTTGAATGATTTTTTGAAAATTATGCTGAACATTGTCATCTGCTTAGAGCTCACTTCTTCGTTTGCTCCCTGGTGTTCAATAGTTGTACAAAATCAAGAAAAATCAGGTGCTCCCATTCAGAGCGGAACACAATTTCAATTAAACCTTTGACTAAAATTAAAATGGTGACATACAGCAGCAATAATAAACTGCTGCTTCATGTTTATGTGGCATGAATATTACTTGATGAATGTCACTTAATTTCTTCCATATAAATCTTGCTGATACTTCTATCTGTTATTTAATAAAAAAGCAAGCTCACAAATATTCTACAAGTTACTGGTCAAAAATCTAACTAAAATACAAATTAGCATTCAAGATGGATATATAAGCCAAGTCTCTGGAAATAGGGCTGTCAATTTAGCGATGGCCATAAATGATGTGTTTTTAATAAATTCAGTTGAGATGTCCTCATTTGATTCAATTACATATGAAATTGTATATTCAGGTGACAAAGTATTATTAAAAGACAAATGAATTTATTAAATATATGACATATATGCTTGGTAAAAATATGAATTCTATTATGCAGTAATAAAGATCTGATGGCATGGGTGTCACCGGTGGCCCTCAAAAGCCTCTTTGGTGACACAAGATGTGTCAAGAAGTTTTTCCCCAAATTTTTTCTTCACAAATATGAAATTTAGTTTGGGACATTTGACGCTCATCTATGTGATGGTTCTGTTTGACCAACATACGGCCGTGAAAAACTATTTAAACACAGAAACATCTTGGTGGCACCAGGGTTAATTATGTGGCAGCTGGCCTGAACTTGCTAGCCAACTGACACAACTAAATGCAGTGATAAATAAATTAAAAGTGTCTGGAACACACTTAGACACTGTTTCAAAAGGTCTGTAGGAACACTTTAAAAAGTTTTGTAAACTTACCCCACGTGATTTGGTGAAAGATTCACTTGAAGTACATATAAAAGATAAAAAATAGAGAGTACAATAGTGCAGATGGTACATGAAATGAGATAGAATAAGTGGTGGTGAAGTCAAAACAATCACATTTAAAGGAGCCTATGTATAAATACTGGCTCCGTAATCAAGCTTTTATGCTTTTAGGGCAGCATCACACCTCCAATACGTTGTATGGTATATCGCAAAGAGAAAACATAAGAGACAAAGGAACCAATGTGCAGTCTGTTAAGATCAAGTTTAAAAGATGAAATAAGTATAATGCTCACCTTTTTCAGAGCCTAGCAATCCTGACTCTGAGGTGTCATGGTGTTGTGCCAATTTTGTGGTGATGGCACTACCCCTATGAAGATTCCGTAGGCTCCAAAGGACTTAGAAAAATAATTACATTTATTTATACAATATAAACATATGACATAATATAAAATGAAAATATAAAATAGCAATATAAAATTCCTGAATATGGATGAAGAAGCTGACTGACAGACACATCCTGTGTGTGCTCCTTTGCTAACTTGATGAATACCGCATGATCCCCACTTTTGGTACACTTACCCAGCAAACCAGAGAAAAAAAGAAAAAACCTTACAACAATCACTTGGCAACGAATATTTTTTTATGAGTAGTACAGTTTCCGACATATGACAGGAAATAAAATGATACATAATATAGCTGTATAAATATTTACAACTAGTCTATACAAGGTCGGCACACTCACAATTTTTAGAGCTTTTATAAGTTGGCTCTGGACTTATAAGGCATATCAGCTCCTCAAATCTCCGAGGAGATATATATATGAAAGTGTAGGTACACTGAAAACCGGATGGGGGTGTTAGTTAATAAAAACAATGCAGACATTTTAAATATATATTTCTCCCCAGTATATATTATGGAAGAACCTATGGCTAGATATATGCAAATGATTGCTGCAAAAACTTGCAGGAAAATTTTGATTCAATGACAATGTTCTGCAGCAACTAAAGGAAGTTAATATAAACAAAGCTCAATGACCTGATGGTATTTACCCATGAGTACTTAAGGAACCAGGTGTGGAAATAATGAAGCCTCTGTTTTTAATATCTCAAGATTCTTTTTTTACAGGAACTGTACCCGAGGATTGGAGGATGGCAGATGTGGTTCCTATATTTAAAGAGGGCTCAAAATATAGATCTGTGAGCTTAACTTCTGTGACTGGCAAATATTTGAAAGGTTATTAAGGGATAATGTTCAGGAATTAATTGAGAACAACATTCTTATTAGCAAAATTCAGCATGGTTTTATGAAACATAGATCACGTCAAACTAACTTAATTGCATTCTATGAAGAAGTAAGTAGGTAAGAAGTAAGTATAGATCAGGATGTTGCAGTGGATGTGATCTACTTGGATTTTGTCAAGGTGTTTGATTCGGTCCCACAATAGGTTAGTGTTCAAACTCAAAGAAATTGGTCTAGATGAAACTTCTTGTTTTTGGGTAGAACATTGGCCTAAAAATACAGTACAGGGAGTTGTCATGAATGGTAAATTTTCAAGCTGGACAAGAATGGTGTCCCTCGCGGTACTGTTCTGGGACCGTGAAATCAGCATTGTTTCAGTGTTTCCAGATGACACAAAACTCTGTAAAGTAATACAATGCATGCAAGATTTGACTTTGCTGTAGAGGGATTTAGATAGATTAGGGGCCTGGGCACTTAATTGGCAGATTAATTTTAATGTAGAAAAATGCAAAGTTGTGAACTTTAAGGGTGGGAATGCACAAGCAACGTATACCTTAAATGATAGTGAATAAGGGATAACAACACATGAGAAGGATTTGGGAATTGGAATTGACAACAAATGTACAATATCTATTAGCAGCAGCTAAGGTATTGTCATGTATAAAAAGGGACATTCATTCTCGGGATGAGAATATGATTTTCTTGATTATACTGTGCAATTTTGGGTACCTGGTCTAAAGAAGGAAATTATGGCATTAGAACAAGTGCAGAGGCAGGCTACAAAATTAATAAAAGGAATGGGACATTTTAGTTATGAAGAAAGGTTTGGTTTAGAAAAAAAGGCAAGATAGCATTATACAAACATATCCAGGGCCAATACAAACCATTGTCTGGAAATATTTTCAGAAACAGGACTACGCAAAGGATACAAGGTCACACGTTTAGACTTGAAGAAATGAGATTTAGTCTAATACAAAGGAAAGGTCTTTTTTACAGTAAGAACAATAAGGTTAGGAATTCTCTGCCTGAAGAAGTGGTTTTATCAGAGTCTGTATAGATCTTTAAACAGAAACTGGATGAATACTTGCACAAACATAATATTCAGGGATATCATTTTTAAATTGTGGGGAAATAGCTTCTTGATCCAAGGAGATCTTTGACTGACATTCTGGGGTCAAGAAATAGTTCTTCCTAGCTTGTTGCAAAATTGGAAGTGCTTCAAATAGTTTTTTTTTATCAAAAAGGAGAGTTCCCTCAATCAAACATGGAAGGGCAAGAGCTTTGGTCAACCATGATTGCAAGGAAGAAATGATAGCAGTAATTTTGAACAGATATGTATATAAACCTAGAATGACTTACCTCCATTCCGCCCAAGCAACCTTAATGTCCATATAGCACCTGTTCTCCTCAGCTGTTAAAATACACTGGTTATAACTTAGTATTGCTTATTTATTTTGCTATTGTGCTTGACACTTATATATGAAAGATAAATATGTGGGAAACCTCCTAAGTGTTACCTCACAAAAAACACCAAGAACAAAAGTGAAAAACATATAAAACTGGAGGAATCCAGTATAAGTGACACCCAAAATATAGTATAATAACCACACAATAAGTGACTAGACAGAAGAATTAATATTAATATGAATATAACCTGTCAAATATGAAACAAGGGTAATATAATTATAATCCTAGTATAGATATCTAAAAACAAAGAATCATAAACTGGACATAGTGTAATACAGTACCAATGAAGACCAGGGTGAGCGGGGTGGGGACACACAAAATGTTAAAAAAAAAAAAAGTCCAGGCTTGTCTCCCCTACTGTGGTATTTCTACTGGAATTTGTCTTCACCTTTTATTCACCTTAAAAAAAACAGCCACATAGTGCAATATTGCATATATTAAAATATTTAATAATAGATTGCACTTACAAGATAAGGGGTAAAACTAACATATCTCCACTAAAAGTGAAACATATGGAAGGAGCATGTCACCACCATGGAAAGACTAGCAGTAAGTGGGTATGCAGCAAAGAGGGTCAGCAATAAACCATAAAATGTCATAAAAACAAATAAATACTACGACTGTAAGAATAGTGAAAGTCTTAAAATAATTTGACACATTTTTCTGGACTGGACTTTTTTAGGGATTACATACGGACAAAATGCGTTGAATTATACCAACTATGCCTCTCCCACCATCTAGAACAATTCTAGAAACATAGAAACATAGAATGTGATGGCAGATAAGAACCATTCGGCCCATCTAGTCTGCCAAATTTTCTAAATACTTTCATTAGTCCCTGGCCTTATCTTATAGTTAGGATAGCCTTATGCCTATCCCAAGCATGCTTAAACTCCTTTACTATGTTAACCTCTTCCACTTCAGCTGGAAGGCTATTCCATGCATCCACTACCCTCTCTAAAACCAAAACCCAACAAAGATCCAGCCCCCCAACTTCCTATAGGTCAGTCACTCTACTAAATAATGTTTCCCCAGTGGTAGACAGTCCATTCAAGGAGTAAGGATGGCAATAGCTGCTGCCGGGAGGAGTACCCTGTATTTTGTCCACAGGAGCTCCCGAAAGTTGACCGACCAAAACACTAATCGCTGTGGAACTATTTTGGGCATGGACCACTTGTACAGCCGGTCAGAAGTTTACCACTGTGGCAATTCCACTCCATTGCATGGATCTGAGCGCTGTTTGGACAACTTGGGTGCTCAGATCAGAGGAATTAGAGGAATAGGAAATGTGGGGCTGTTTTATTGTGTTGAGGTTTTTTTTTTGGTGTGTTATACCCTTCGTGTCCGAGAGGTAATTAGTTTACTGGTTATCAACTCAATCTCCCTGACACAGAGACGCCTGGGTGGGGTTATGTAGAATAAAATGGAAACCCCATGCTAGGGGTCTGTATAAATTCTGTGTGCCTTGCCTGAATAAAGCAGTTCACAGAGGGGACGACACCTGCCTGGAAAGAGAGAGCTACATAGGCATTGGGACGATACCTGCCTGGGATGAGAGAGCTGCTGTCGGATTGGAAGAGTTCAAGAGAGACCCCAGCCAAGCTTTGGCTACTGGGGCTGAAGCGTTC
Organism: Pelobates fuscus; assembly: GCF_036172605.1. Taxonomy (NCBI): domain Eukaryota; kingdom Metazoa; phylum Chordata; class Amphibia; order Anura; family Pelobatidae; genus Pelobates; species Pelobates fuscus. Next base: position 255,694,785 of record NC_086318.1, read on the forward strand.
CAGGGTCCCCACAAGTGGCTAGGAAGTGGATTGTGCAGAGGTACTCGGTCGGAGTACAGGAGCTCCGTCACACTTATATTTGTTCTTTGGGTGAATCTATCCAATCCAAAATTAAATCAACTTTTGAATTTTTGGACTGGTACCTTATTACAGTAATAGCAGGCCAACCCACTATAAAATAAACATACCAACCCCCTTCAATAAAGAAAAAGGGAGAGAGGAGGTGAGGAAAAGGAAAAGGAAAAGGGGGGAAAAGAAAAGAGTAAAGGGGAAAAAAGGGAAGAAAAAAGAAGTAGAAGAAGAAAGAAAAAAGGACAAAAGAAACTAACAAACCTGGTTAGCTCCCTTCTATGATGCTACAATTTCAGATATGTTAGAGCCAAATATATGGGCTACCTTATTAGGAATAATGAGTAACAAAGATCATGTTTTACTTGTTTTATTCTGTGCAATGTTTTACTTTTGTTGTGATAATCCTCTATACCAAAAATGTTGTGTATGCTAATAAGGCATAATTTTCAATTTGACTAACTTAATATGTATTGTTTATGATCCCTATATTTGCCGAATCTGAATGAGTCATGATCATAAAAAAAGTTAGAAACTAAAATAAATTTCTTAAGGCTTAAGTGGGATCCTGGATAGTATTGTAGGTTTACAATGCAAAGTACAGAGCAATCAAAAACAAGATCCATGCAAGCTAAGGTATTTTACAATCTGATGAGGGTTTCTTTGTTTGGGGAAAATTATTTTTTGTTTATATGACCTGTAAAATATGATGTAAGACTGCATGACTGCAGATTACCATCATTATGGAAAATAATAATGCTTCCTGAAATATAATGTAAATGTAAGGTAAACATAGTATCTCATTAAAATAAGAAACTGTATTGAGAGGGTATAGTGGTGGAAGCACTGAAAATAAAATATTTGTAAATTTTAAAAACGAATACTTTGAAAATAGATTGGGAGCATAAGCTACATAATAATAAGTACATAAAATGTCAAGTTAAAACCTCTTAACATATGTGTCCCTGGATGAATATCTGTGTTACAGGCCTTTAACCCCTTAAGGACACATGACATGTGTGACATGTCATGATTCCATTTTATTCCAGAAGTTTGGTCCTTAAGGGGTTAATATTGTTCATTTACAAAACTGCTTGCAGCACTGTACATTCTGAAGAGTAGCACTTGACATACTGAAGTATTCCTATAGATCACTGGAGGAATTATTCTATTCTACTTGAACTACATAAATTGAAATAAAATGTATAGAATTTCATATATTTCTTTTTAATACACACTAGTTTAGTATTCATGCAGGCAATGTGACATATGGAGGTATGGTAAAGCATGCGGTACACAGCAGAGGGGATTTATATAAATATTAAATGAGAGAAAAAAAATACACACTCAAATGTCTGTCTATATATATATATATATATATATATATATATATATACAGTTGTACTCAAAAGTTTGCATACCATGTGGCTCCCACCGCTGCTAGGATCCCTTCTCCCCACGGATTAGGGCATACGAAGCCGAACCATGGCCGCAACCCCTCAGGGCCCACTCCTTCCCTCCTGCTCCTACCATGCATGAGCATTTAACGCATCTCCACAGGCGGTCCCTTTGCCACCGATACTCCGCGGCTGGGCACACTGCCCCTTTTGTCTCCTAGCCCTCCCGCATTCTCATACGAATGCCTCCTACCTGCATATACCGTCCAGGCCGCAAATGCCGTTCGGCGTTGAAACGTCATTAAGAATACGAACGCTGTTCGGCGGTCATTTTGGATAAGTGGCTCTCGAGGGACTCTGTTTCCATGGAGTCTCCCCAAAGAGCAGTGCCGTATCAGTAATTTTACCTGGGAGGTTGCTGCCAGTGGGTTTTAGCTGTATTACTGGCTGGGGTGAGCACCCTCTATACTGTGCTGCTGATCAGGGCCTGTGTGTGCAGGCTGCTGCTACCTGAGTGAGCCCCAGGATTACATTGCCCTACTACCGTATATAGGATATGCAATACTTTACTATTCCTTTCTTCCTGACCCTGTGCATCTAGCCCCAGCGTGCCACTCTACTCTACCGCCAAGCTGTCATACGGTAATCCCACCTGATTAGGTGAGCCCACGACCATCTTGGAAGATGGACCAGCCGCAAGCCCCATCTGACCTACAGGCCATGATTGCCACGGCTATTGCCACATCTATGGAACAAGCGCTCGCCAAGGTTTTCCCAGGGATGCCCGAACCACCCTCAAAGGCCTCTAAACGCTCTCAGCAAAGAGTTGACTTGAATGATTCCGATTCCTCATCTAAGGAACGGTCACAACGGACTAAGCGCCATTGGAAGGGCGAAAGCGCTATGTCCAAGCATGCTAAGAGCAAGGCGTCCACAAAGCGCAAGTCAGTGCCCCCTCCTACTCCAAATTGGCTGGACCAAGAACCCTTTGGAGGAGAAGAAGAACAACCTGCCGCACACTCTCTCGGTGCTGGACAAATGATGGGTGGACACCTAAGACTCTGATGATGATGATGGGGCTCGACTTCTAAGGACTCAGCCTTCCTGCCGGAAAACTTCATGGGTAAGCCCCAGGGGCCGGATATGGCCGAGGATGCAGAGGCAGCCTTTCAGGATGAAACAGAGATTTTTCGGGACACCTCAGGAGAAAGGATGTTTGACCCTAGAAACATCCATCATCCCTGTTCGGGGACTGGTCGCCCCAGAAACATCTGAAGTTCTTTGTTTATTTTTGGCTCCGGAGGCTCCTGGACAAGGTGCTTTCACCCCCGAATTTGACCAGCTCATGCTTGCGTTCATGGCCTGCGGAGGCAGAGACCTGCAGAAGGGTGTAGAGCGGGAATTTAAAGGGGCCCAGGACAAGCTCCTGGATGCCATTGGGCTGTGTGATGTATCTCGCAGATGATGCGTATGCCAGGGGTGACTCATTTACGTCAGATACAGTGCACAAATGGGTACAATGTTGCGGAATGACATTAGGAAGTGGGCACAATGGTGCTTTTTGTTTCATGGGGAATACAAATGTGGCCCTCTCTTTGGAGATGCCGAGCAGCACTCCTACAACTTTGTTGATTTGGGAGCCAAGGAGCTTGGCCCACAGGCACAGGGCAAGTTATTTGGAGAAGTTTTCCTCAAGGAACACAACAAACATGTCAATTGTTACTTCACTGAACAAAGTGCAGTCATCTCTGAGACGTGTCTTCCGTGGTACCTCCTCACGCAGAGTTTTGGCATGAATGGTCGGCAGCAGGACCGTGCCGCCAGCCACCTCTGGCCATATGCAGATGACACCGTTCTGTCACGATTACTATATGACCCAAACGCAGAAAAATGTAAACACAAATAACGTATACCGGGCCTTACAATGGCTGGACTTAACATAAGAGAATAGTCAATAAACAATCTGAAGTCAAGGGTACAGAAACAGACACTAAGCGTAATACTAGACAAAAGTCAGGATACCAGAAGTAGGGAAAGTTGAATACAAGCCAAATTCAAATACCAAATATATTAATGAACAGGAACATACTCTCAGACAACCAACAAGTGTAAACCATGACAGGGCACTGAGAAAAGTCTATTCAGGCTTTGAATATGCCTCTCTGTGCATTGATTGGTTAAATCATGCCTTTTGACCCCAAAACTTAAGTGTGCGTCGATGATGTGACATCACACGCACGTAGGCGCCATTTTTGTTAAGGGCAATAGGATTAGTATTATAAATTTCAGGACCATAGTGTCCGGCATTCCTAAGAACGCCCCACCGGATGGGCACCGTCGAGGATGAGGATCAAGCGGCAATCCATCGCTATCCAGGTAAGTCTTTCGTCTTTACGGTGCAACCGCTCTGCTCAGATGTGGCCGCGCCGACCAGGGACTTGGGCACAGATATTGTATCGGCGCAGCTGCACTGATCAGACGTGGTCATGCCGACACAAGCACCAGGGCCCGTGACAGTACCCCCCCATTTGAAGACCGCCAACCGAGCGAGCTGGACCAGGTTTAAGAGGAAACCTGGCATGGAAAGACCAGAGCAGACGACCAGCATGAACGTCAGCAGCAGGAACCGAAGACCATTCCTCAGGACTATATTTCTTCCAGTCAACCAAATATTGCAAAGAACTGCGAGACAAACTGGAGTCAACAATAGAGCAGATTTCATATTCCTCCTGACCACCAACAACCAAATGAGGCCGAGAAACCAAGGGAGGAGAGTACCTGTTACAAATCAAAGGTTTAACAAAGAGACGTGGAAAGTATTTGGTATATGAAGAGCAGCGGGAAGTGCCAGGGAGTATAGGGATTGAGCCTGCGAATGACATGAAAGGGACCAATGTATATAGGTGCAAACTTCATAGAGGGAACCCTCAAGATTATATGACGTGAGGAAAGCCAAACCCTGTCACAAATCTAGTACACAGGATCGACCCCATGCCTTCTGTCAGCCTGATGTGTAAAACGGCAGAAGCATTTTGTAAGGCAGCATGTACCTGAGTCCAAGTATTACGAATAGTATTCAAATGAACGTCTGAGGTCGGAATAGCAGTATCTGAGAAAGCAGAAGGCAAAATAGTAGGATGACTACCGTTCGTTACAAAGAATGGACTAAGACCCGAAGAATCATGAGTTGTGTTATTTCTAGCTAACTCAGTCCATTGTAATAAATCAGACCAGTTCTCTTGAGTGCTACTGATGAAACATCATAAATACTGTTCTAAGGACTGGCTAGCTCTCTCAGGTGCACCGTTGGTCTGCGGATGATAGGACGAGGAAAATGGCAACTCTATACACAATTGTTTGCTGAAAGCTCACAAATTGTGAACCCCTGTCAGACACAATATTTTGTGGAACACCGTGCAACCTGAATATTTCCATAATGAATATGTTTACAAGTTCTTGGGAGGTAGGCAACTTCTTGAGTGGAATGAAATGTGCCATCTTCGAGAATCGATCTATAACCATTAGTATGATCTTATTGGCTTTTGAGTCAGGGAGATCAACAATAAAGTCCATAGCTAGATGAGACCATGGTATGTCAGGTATAGGAAGTGGTTATTGTAATAACATGGCTGTTTATGTGGTACTTTGGAAATAGCACAAACAGTGCATGGCTTCATTTGACTTCCCTGATTTCTGGTATCCTTGAATTTTGGTGAGATATTATTCTGTGCGCTGGATCACTTAGTAATCCTGACATAAACTTTAGTTTACAGTTCTCCATTCTAGTATCTCTCCCTTGACCAAATCAATATGTGACTTATGCTTGAGAAGCCATGGAAAACTGCGTATTATTGGACAAGAAGAAGAAGATATAACTTTGAAGGTGATCTGTTCCTTGTGTAAAGCACCTATCTTATTGTTAGAGGAAAGGCTTCTTGTGTTATAAGAGGTTGGGGAAATATGTGAATTATGCTTGAGAAGCCATGGAAAACTAAGTATTATTGGACAAGAAGAAGAAGATATAACTTTGAAGGTGATCTGTTCCTTGTGTAAAGCACCTATCTTATTGTTAGAGGAAAGGCTTCTTGTGTTATAAGAGGTTGGGATAGTGGTCTACCATCTATGGCCTCAACGACCAAAGGTGTGGTTCTTTCTTTAATTGGTACCACATAGTCGGTAACAAACTGCTTGTCAATGAAATTCTCAGTTGCACCGGAATCAACCAAAGCATCACAGGTAAACCTTATTTCATTACTTTGGGCGGAAATAGACAAAACAAATCTGTTCTGAGGCATACCAGGGGACATATACATCACAACTAAGGCCGGTCCACGGACGATTCTTAGGTACCCAAGTTTTCCGGCCTTATAGGACAAGAATTCTGCAAACTACCCTTCTTTCTGCAATACAAACAGAGCCCCTCTGAAACAGATCAGGAAGGTTCTCAAGTGCGATTCCATGTCACTAATATTTCTTGAGAAAAGGTGGGAGGGGAACAGCGCTACAGTACTGATCACAAGGGGGAAAAAAAGCTGCACACCTGAAAGGAAGGGCTACCCTCAAACCCTTCAGAAAATGGAGAAAACAAAAAACAACAAATACAGGGTGCGCTGGATAAAATAAACGAAAACGATAACACAAAAAGGAAAGTCTCTATAGGTACAGTGTAGACCTTGAGTAAATGTTCTTCTGTTCTCGCTTTGGAATCGCAGTGGTTGGATATGAAACACAAAAGCAGAGAAGGGGGGGACCAATAGTGCAAAACCGTATGGTAGAGAGGATCACGAACAACACAGACGTAGAGAAATGCCAACTTACAATTTTTAGAGCTAAGCCCAGCTCTAGGTAAAACAGCTTACAGTGGTATTTGATACTCCCCACATGTAGGATATAACTGGGCAATTGGAGTCTCCACACGATTCTTTAAAACTTCTGAGACAGACGTCAGCATATAAAATATATAAAAGAAAAAAACCCAATGGTGCAATAACTTAGGTAGTACTGCAACAACAGACAACACAGAGGTCCTAAGAGTGCCAACTTACAATTTAGAGAGCTATAACCAGCTCTGAGTAAAACAGCATACAGTGGTATTTAAACTCCCCACGTGTAGGATATTCCTCTAGTGATGCTTGTAGTGCCGGTCTTATGAAAAATAAAATCACAAGAGAGGGCCCATAGTGTTTTCCATATGTAAAAATGACAAAGTGATAAAAAGAAACGTACTTACAGTGTTCAGAGCAGCCACACTGCTCTATGAACCAAGCGTAGGTGGAATAATCCCCACCAGGGATTTCTTTTGCAGTACTGGATCTTGTTAAAAATGATGATAAAAAGATCAGCCAGGATAAAACAGCAGCATATAAAGTAAATGAACTAACCCAAAGTAAAAGGTAGTAACAAAATACTTTAATATAAAACAGAGTAAAAATACACAACGCGTTTCGCCAAACAGTAGGCTTTTTCAAGTGTAGGAAAAAGCCTACTGTTTGGCGAAACGCGTTGTGTATTTTTACTCTGTTTTATATTAAAGTATTTTGTTACTACCTTTTACTTTGGGTTAGTTCATTTACTTTATATGCTGCTGTTTTATCCTGGCTGATCTTTTTATCATCATTTTTAACAAGATCCAGTACTGCAAAAGAAATCCCTGGTGGGGATTATTCCACCTACGCTTGGTTCATAGAGCAGTGTGGCTGCTCTGAACACTGTAAGTACGTTTCTTTTCATCACTTTGTCATTTTACATATGGAAAACACTATGGGCCCTCTCTTGTGATTTTATTTTTCATAAGACCGGCACTACAAGCATCACTAGAGGAATATCCTACACGTGGGGAGTTTAAATACCACTGTATGCTGTTTTACTCAGAGCTGGTTATAGCTCTCTAAATTGTAAGTTGGCACTCTTAGGACCTCTGTGTTGTCTGTTGTTGCAGTACTACCTAAGTTATTGCACCATTGGTTTTTTTTCTTTTATATATTTTATATGCTGACGTCTGTCTCAGAAGTTTTAAAGAATCGTGTGGAGACTCCAATTGCCCAGTTATATCCTACATGTGGGGAGTATCAAATACCACTGTAAGCTGTTTTACCTAGAGCTGGGCTTAGCTCTAAAAATTGTAAGTTGGCATTTCTCTACGTCTGTGTTGTTCGTGATCCTCTCTACCATACGGTTTTGCACTATTGGTCCCCCCCTTCTCTGCTTTTGTGTTTCATATCCAACCACTGCGATTCCAAAGCGAGAACAGAAGAACATTTACTCAAGGTCTACACTGTACCTATAGAGACTTTCCTTTTTGTGTTATCGTTTTCGTTTATTTTATCCAGCGCACCCTGTATTTGTTGTTTTTTGTTTTCACTAATATTTCTTGCCAGAATAGTTGGACTTCTATCGTCTTCCTTTCAAGCCATATTCCCAGAACCCCTCCATTATCGTACTATGCAATGACTGAAAACACAATCTCTATGACGGAATTCCACGTACGATCAGTGCATTCCAGTCTCAAATGAGGTTTGCTCAGTGGCTGGACATTAAACAGCTGGGCAATCTTTGGCAGTCAACCGGATTTGGACTAGAATCAGACACCAGCCTGTGGGGATGGGGAGACCTTTACGGGAGGCGTGTGGACAGAAAAGGAAGACGCCCACTACATCAACTGTCTGGAACTGTTGGAGGGGTCTTTCGCCATCCACAGCCTCACGAAAGGGAGGTCCAACTGCTGCATCCTGCTCAGGATGGACAATGTCTCCACGGTGCGCTACATCAATGCTACATCAACCACCAGATCCCAGAACCTAATAAGAATGATTTTCACATACAATATACATTTAACTGTAGTGAGTGTGTAACCGTGTAGAGACCAAATAAGCTGAAAGGGTGATAGGGAACTTAACCCCTTAAGGACACATGACATGTGTGCCATGTCATGATTCCCTTTTATCCCAGAAGTTTAGTCCTTAAGGGGTTAAAAATGTATTTAATACTTTGACTGGACGTCATCTATTTTCAGTAGGTTATAAAGGCATCTAATTTTGTTACCATCAAACTTTTGGGAGCCTGAGGGTTACTAGACTGCTGAATACTTTTAAGTATACTTTTTATTTGATATGATGAAAGGAAAGCTTGTTTATTGGGGAACATGGTTAACATGTGGTGTTGAACTCCTGTAATGCATAGTTTAATGGTGTTGTACAGCTTAACTCTAATGTGGCAACAATTATGGATTCCATAGAAAATATGTCTTTGATATGAAATTCTGAAACAAATTTTTTGGAAATATGGAAAGCTCTATCATATGACCATCTTGTATTGTTAGAGAGTGCCATTTATGCCAGTTTCATTCTCTGTGACATGACACTATTTAGTCCATGATTAGGTCCTTAAAACATAAAGTCTCTGTAGCATCAGCTGCCACATTTTGGACTCCTGGGCTATACTCACATGCAAGAAAGAAATGCTCATTGAGCTGAATATGTGTCTGATATATACAAATAGTACTTGTCTCTCCACTTAATGCCATAAATAGGAAGATGTTTGAATGCATTTACAATGTCTGTCTTACTTAACCAGGTGCCAGGCTCAGCCAAAATAATTTATGTAAGAATTCATAGTACATCAAGTTATGTAAAAAAAATATATTTTATTCATCAAAGATAAAGTGCCTATAGATAAAGTGCATAGCAATAAAAAGTAATACAACAATATAAAATATAAGTAAAGTGCATATACATAAACCCACTAGTGTTATATCAGGTATACTGATCCAAGGCTAGACACCAAGAAATATCCAACATTTCAGCAACATGCCGTTTTTTTAAATAGGATCTCAAAAACCTATGTCCAATATCTTATTTTATACCAAGGAAAGGGGAATGTATTAGATTGGGTAAAGGGGCAGTGTATGCTGGAGTGGATGAGTTGAGGGAGGAGGGGCAGTGTGTTGGATTTGTGGGCAATGTATTGGATGTGTGGGCAGTGTATTAGAGTGGGAGGAGGGGCAGTGTGTTAGATTGGGTCTGCATGGAGGCGCTGATTGGCCACGCAGCTTTTTGCCACACGTGCACAATAGCCTCCCAATACTTTCCTACAGGAAAGCATTGGATTGGCTGAGATCATCAAAGTGTGATGATCTCAGCCAAAAACAAAGAATATATTCCATAATGGTCTGTTGTGCAATCTAATATGTTAAAATATGAGAGAGAGAAAGAGAGAGAGAGAGAGAGAGAGAGAGAGAGAGGAGAGAGAGAGAGAGAGAGAGAGAGAGAGAGAGAGAGAGAGAGAATGTATCAGAAAGCAGTATTTTAAGAAATCATAATATACATAATCACCCCTCCATACAATTAAATAATCATATCATTGCCTAAGTGATACACAGGTTTGGCATTCAAAAAGTACATATTAACAATCACAGAATACAGAAAAGAAATGTCACAAAATGAACATATAAACATGTATAAATATATGGGGACCCATTTATCATAAAACATATCCTAATAAAATAAGTCAAAAAGAAAAAAACGAATTTGCATGGCTTTGTCTCAAGACTCTACTGGACAGGTCCCATAGGAGGATAACACTGAAATAAATAATTGTAACAAGCAGATTTTAAAATAATAAACTCCAGCATATCAGAAAGTTGTCAAGAAATTGTAATTAATTGAATAATTGTGTGAAGATCAAAACTAGATACAGACTATGTACCATATTTCTAAAAGGATAGTGACATCTGTGTATGTTCTCCATTATAAATTCCAGTCCTCCTTCTGCTAATCCTACAATGTAATGAATACCCCAGTTAAAAGAACTATAAATAAGAACAAACACAGGCAGGAATGTTATTTGTAACCCAGAATAAATATGATTATCTTAAACAACTGAAATCCATATCCTTATTTATCCCCTTCAGGAACACAGTATCCAACTTGTACATCCAGTACACCTCACACATTTATACATCCCTTTTGGGGTGTCAACCTGCTCTTGGACAATGTTTGCTGTAACGTCTACCAAATTGTTCCTTAGGCTTTTAGATTTTTTTATAAGCTATTATTGGGGCTTCACTGAATATATCCCTCAATTTAACATCTTAATATATGCCAATGCTTCCTAATAATGTATCTGGTCTGACCGGACTTGAAAATGTATTAACAAAGTGGATCCCCTACTGCGCAGACATGGCCAGATGCAGTATACAACCCCGGACACACAACTCAAAATAAGGTAAATCGTATCCTAAGCAAAAGGGTACAACTCACACCTAAACTGAAAGACGCAAACCCGACTGGACCGCTAGTACAATAGAGCATCAGCCCACCAAGACCCCAACACACAAAAATTCATAGCCTGCCAAAGGAAGAGACCCTACTGTGCTGACTACAAAGACTACAAGGGACAACAAGTCACGCAACCAGACAAGGTGGCAGGTGCAATGAGTAGGGTGTCCTCCCCCTCCCCCTCCACCCCCCCGGAGGTCGGGGTACTCAGGCTACTATCACAAGAGCCCTTAACCATACCCAATACGCCTGGGCCACCCGGGGAGAAGATTGACAAACAGAGGGTAAAAATCCCACCTGTACCCCCACTATATGGAGCCAACCCAGAATATGACCCCACCCAATTTGATTGTTTGTACTACTGCCATGTACGCACGTGAACAAAGCGGCAATGTGTGGGGGGCTGTGTATACGTGTTATGTGACTGCTATTCATTGACCACCTTTCTTTTCCTTCTGTAAAACTTATCCAGCATAACTACTTTGCATTAACCCTCTTCTTTTTCTGTAAAATTTACCTGATATATCAACAATGAAAAATGAAAAATAAAGAATTTAAACAAAAAAACAAAACAAAGTGGATCCTGTTGGACATCTCCCTGTTTTTAACCCAGCTCACTTCCTCATATGGTACGAACATAATCTTCTCATTTTGTAGAATATACAGGGGATAACTCCTCTCTGAGATCCATTATCAATCCCTTCACCTGCACTTCAAATGTATTATCATCTGAGACACACCAAAGTAATTGCCTGAATTGCATTATCAATAGTTGCATGTTAAAGAGATTTTTTTCTGAAATTATATGAGAATTAAGGTTAGGCATAGTTACATAGTTACATAGTTACATAGCTGAAAACAGACTTGCATGCATCAAGTTCAGCCTTCCTCACATATGTTTTTGCTATTGATCTAAAAGAAGGCAAAAACCCCAGTCTGAAGCTCTTCCATTTTAGGTGTCAAGAAAAAAATCATTCTTGACCCTTAAAATGGCAGTCCGATATCTCCTTGGATCAAGCAGGTATTACCTCACTAATTAGAAAATATATCCCTGTTTGTTATGTTTTTGCAAGTAATTAATCCAATTGCTGTTTAAACATCTGTATGGACTCTGATAAAACTACCTTTTCAGGCAGAGAATTCCACATTCTAAGTTCTTACCGTAAAAAAACAACAACTTTTCTTTGCCTTAGATTAAATCTCCTGTCTTTCAGCCTCAATGTGTGACCTTGTGTCCTATGTATAGCCCTGCTCATGAATAGATTTCCAGATAATGGTTTGTACTGGCCCTGAATATATTTGTATAATGTTATCATATCCCCTCTGTGGTAATGTTTTTCCAAACTACAGAGATTTAAATTGTTTAAAGGACCACTATAGGCACCCAGACCACTTCAGTTAAGTGGTCTGGGTGCCAGGTCCATCTAGGGTTAACCCTGCAGCTGTAAACATAGCAGTTTCAGAGAAACTGCTATGTTTACATTAGGGTTGATCCAGCCTCTAGTGGCTGTCTATTGACAGCCGCTAGAGGCGCTTCCGCGCATCTCACTGAGATTTTCACAGTGAGAAGACGCCAGCTTCCATAGGAAAGCATTGAGCTCTTGCCGCGCATGCGCATTCGGCGGATGACGTCAAAAGAGGGCGGAGAGTCCCCAGCGTCGAGGGAGCCCGCGCTGGAGAAAGGTAAAAATGTAACCCCTTCCTCCCCCTTCAGCCGGGTGAGATGGGGACCCAGAGGGTGGGGGGGACCCAAAGACCCCATAGAGCCAGGAAAACGAGTTTCTTTTCCTGGCACTATAGTGGTCCTTTAATCTTTCTTCATAACTAAAATGCTCTATTCCTTTTATCAATTTTGTAGCTCGTCTCTGCACTTTTTCTAGTGCCATGATGTCCTTTTTTAGAACAGGTGTCCAAAATTGCACGGCATATTCAAGGTGTGGTCTTATCAGCGATTTATAAAGAGGCAAAATTATTTATTCATCCCAATAATTTATGCCCCTATTTATACATGACAAAACCTTACTGGCCTTAGCAACTTCAGATTGATATTGCATATTGCTGCCTAATTTGTTCTCTATAACAATTCCCAAATCCTTCTCGTGTGGTGTTATCCCTAATTCACTACCATTTAGGGTGTAAGTTGCTTGTGCATTCTTGACCCCGAAGTGCATACATTTGCATTTCTCTACATTTAATTTTAACTGCCATTTTAGTGCCCAGTCCACCGATCTATCAAAAATCCTTCTGCAGCAAAGCAATACCCTGCTCACATTTTATTACAAAGTTTTGTGTCATCTGCAAACACTAAAACGTGTCTTTCAATGCCTATTTCAAGTTAATTTATAAATGTGTTAAATAGAAGCGGTCCCAAAACAGAACCCTGAGGGACACCACTTATCATTTTTGTCCAGCTTGAAAATATACCATTAATGACAACTGGTTGTACTTTATCCTTAAGCCAATGTTCTACACAAGAATATTCATCTAGACCAATTTATTTTAGTTTAAACACTAACATATTGTGAGGAACCGTATCAAATGCCTTGGCAAAATCCAAGTAGATCACATCCACTGCAACACCATGGTCTATACTTCTACTTACTTCTTCATAGAATGCAATTAGGTTAGTTTGACATGACCTATGTTTCATGAAACCATGCTGATTATTGCTTATAACAAAGTTCTTCATAATGAATTCCTGAATATTATCCTTTAATAGCCCTTCTAATATTTTCCCAGTCACAGAAGTTAAGCTCACAGGTCTATAATTTCCAGGCAAGGATTTTGAACCCTTGTTAAATATAGGAATGACATCTGCCTTCCTCCAATCCTTCGATACAATACCTGAAACAAAAGAATCTTGAAAGATTAAAGAGGCTCACGTATTTCCCCACTTAACTCCTTTAGTACTCATGGGTAAATACCGTCAGGCCCCAGAACTTTATTTACATTATATTTATTTAACTGCTGTAGCACCTTGTCTTGATTTATCCAATCACAAGTAATCTGCAAGTTATTTGCAGCAATCATTTGCATATCTCTTGCCATAGGATCCTCATAAATATATACTGAAGAAAAATAGTTATATAAAATGTCTGCCTTTTCCTGGTCTTCATTAACTAACAGACCCTGTTGGGGTTGGTTTTGCTTTTTTTTGGCTAGTTGTAGAATGAGGAGCAGAAATAATTAAGTGTTTTTTATCACTACTATTATTATAATTTCTGTAGCAATGCCTATTGGGCAATTCTGTGAATGGGGGAACTTGAAATGAGCCTATCCAAAAACTCTATTCCAGCTCTTAGGACAGAAGGGAATCAACTGTATTTGGATCTTTTAGTGCAGTCTGTAGATTGGCACATTTTCTAAAATGCATGTGGGAAGTGAAAGAATAACAGTGTAAACAGTGTGATTAAAACCGGTAAGCAGTAAATTGTGCCAAATTGAGCCAGATGTCAACTTTAACATAGGTTAGTCATTGCTTGGAGAACATGCATCAGTCTGCAGTCTCTGAAACCGCAACTACCAGCGTTATTACAAATTTTGGCCTTACCAAAACAATAGGATGTCCTAATTTATTTTTTATCTCACTCTGGTCTGGTCTGTCAGAATACCTTATGTTCTGGCACCTCAGGAACTCATGGTGATCTGCAGACAGCCTATGTCCTCCCCAGGAGCATAACTAGAATCTTCAGGGCCCCGGTGCAAGATTCTGTTAAGGGCCCCCCAGTAAAGAGACAGTGAGTCCCTGTGTGCAGTGCCACACACAAATGCACACAGGGACTCACTGCCATACACTGAAACACACACACACTGACACACATGCAGATACATACACTGACACACACACAGATACATACATTGAAATACACAGATACATATATTTATATACACGCAGATACACATTGACACACATGCAGATACATACATTGACACACACACACACACAGATACACACACTGACAATCACAACATTTTTCCAGATTATTTGTTTCCAATTCAGATTTAATTAGTGAAAATCCAAAACTATTTAATCCACAGTATTTCCCTGGGTACTTCTTCCTCCTTTCAGGTTCAATGAACAAACCTGGTGCAGTATCTCTACCCACACTATGCAGAGACATACTCTGACACAAATGCAGAGACATACACTGTCAAACACAGATGCAAACACTGACATACACAGAGATACATCCACTGACACACAGAGATACACCCAGTGACAAACACACAATACATACACTGACTGACACACAGATACATTCACTGACACACACAGATGCATACACTGACAGACACCCAGATACATACACTGACACACACAAATACACACACTAAGAGACACACAGATACACACACTGACATACACATATATACTTACACTGACACAGACACACACAGATACATACACTGACAGACACATAGATACATGCACTGACACAGACAGATACATACACACACACACACACACACACATGCACACACTGACATACACACATATACTTACACTGACACAGACACACACACGCAGATACCTACACTGACAGACACATAGATACATGCACTGACACACACAGATACATACACTGACACACAAAAATACATACACTGATACATATACATGCACATATATACTGCCTATAGGATGCCAATGCCCCGAGTAGAGGGCCCAACACTGTGAGATAAAGTTGTCCCAGGCTCAGGCTTGCCCATGGAGTGCAAGCAGATGGACAGCCTGAAGGACTGGGTGGCCCATGTGTCCCAATACCTTCAAGGAGGCAGAGAAGAACAATCTGGGGTTTATCATTGCTGTATCCATATGGAGAGCAAGTTCGCAGTGACCTTTCACAAGCTGATTGTGCAGCACAAGCGGTGGCAGGAGCTGAGCAGCTGGATAAGCCTGGAGGATCGTCAGTGCATCCACCAGCAGGTGAGCTTGGTGTGCAGCCAGATGGAGCCCTGCTTCCCCAGCATGACCTCGACAGACCCCCTGGAGAGCCTTTGGATGCCACTCTTCCCTCGGGCCCCATCCTGGTAGGGCTCCCAGGAAGAGCTGGACGCAATGTGTTGGCCCTGAAGCTGTACCTGGGGGCTGCCATACTCAGCAAGAAGATCATGGATTAAGTGATCTGCACCAAGGAGGATCTGCGCAGAGTCACTGATCACAGAATGTATCCAGGGTTGCAGTGCAATTCCCTGGATGCTTTGCTACTCTGAGGGGTAGTAATTTGCACAGACAGGAGTCTGTGGTTGTTACGCCACTGGTCCTCCCTCACACCTTTCACAATTCCATCAGTAGTCAAGATGCTGGCACTGTGACTTCATCCCTTTTTATGATGCACCACTGGAGCACCTAGGTCATTGTGCAAAGTACATCATAATACAGCTGTTTCAATGGCCACTCATGTTTTGAGGTGTGGCTACACACATAATGAGCCACACAATAAATCGGTTGTTTGGGCTTTGTTCTATGCCCTGGTTCCCATTTACCAGGTCTACCTCTGACCATTCTCTGTATAGTTAACATAAAGCCCAGCCATTCTAAGGACTGTTATACGTTATCATGCATTTAAAGGTTACACTCTGCGTGTTGGGTCTCTGGCACGTGATATGGTCTTCTTGAAGGGTTGTTTGATGTTTGGCTAGTAGTAGGCAGGCTAACTTTGGTAGACCACAAGTTAGTGGTATAGGATGTAGAGTAGCAGATTGCACAAGCTGGGGCTTTATGACCTGCAAAATGCCTGAAAAAAAATGCTCTGTATATAGCTATCCAATCTGTTTTCATGCTGAATTGAACCAAGGCTGCTGCCACCTAAGCTGAAAATAAGCAATGACAGTCATAGAATCCAGAGCCTTCATATTTGTGTCCTACGTCTACCAGCTTGTAAAAAAGAAAGATCAAATGGTGGGGCTAATAAGCTAATTATATACCAAAGACAAATTCTGAAATGGAAAGTTGTTGATTAAGCCTTGGGTCCCTTGCTTTCACCACAACAGACAAATCACCGTAAGAGTATGTCTTATTTTAGACTATATCCTGGGAGGCTGTAAGTAGGGAAACAAGATTAACATTGTGGCGGACTGCCTGGTATCCTGACTGGGTACCTCCACCAAATACGCTCCCTAGCTATCGCCAGGACACCACAGGCACTTCAGCCCCTAGCCACTGCAGCTTGGCTGGGGTCTCACTGTTGCTTCCCACCCTGGAACAGGGTCATGGATCCAACTTCCACTGATCAAAGCTCCCATGCAGAGAGTATAGCTGCGTAGTGATTATAGCTGCCAAGTGATTAGTTATAGATAATTGAGTTATTACTGAGATTACTGAGTTATTACTAGAGATAATTGAGTTATTACTGTATCTCACAGGCAGAGAGGATGGAATTATCTGTTTGTATTGGGTGTGTCACACTTTGTCACTGTGTTATTATTATTGGTTGTAAACTTTGTGTTTCTGTCCCCCGAAAGGTCCATGTGGGAATGCCCCTTGCATGGGGACTTGCATAAAAGCAATTGTGGCTCCCATTAAAATCAATCCTGTTGTACCCTTCATATAGTCTAGACTGATGTTCTGGTAACTGTCTACTTGCTGGGGAGAACACTACTTGGGTGCTGCATTCGTCTGAAATCATTTGAATCTACACCCAAACTGCATGCTATAATCACTCAGGCTCAGCAGTTCGGGAGGAAATAGACGAACAGGGTATCTGCAATACCAGCGTTCTTAACACCTGTATATTACCAAACTAGCCCCTCAAACAACTCAAGGCTAAATGTCTTTACATATATATATATATATATATGTATAAAGAAAAAGGTAGATAGCACTCCACGGACTCAATCTTCAAATAAAAATTTACTTTTAATGCTCCAAGTTAAAAATCAACGTTTCAGTCTGACCAATCAGACTTTCATCAGGACCATGATCTATAGCCATAAATGTTCCCCCTTTACCCCGTGTGGGTGACAGATCTAAAACACTGCTTCAAAGAGAAGCATATTGGATCTTTACTTTAGACACAGTCACCCCCAGAGGTCTTAATGAATATAATACATATTCCATGTTTTTGTAGATTGTATAAGTAAGTGTGATACTCTATCTGTAGACCATTAGGGTTCTCCAGCTGTTTATTAGCAACTTTAATAACTTTATTATCTTGAGTTAGGAGGTTAGAATAGCATCAGATCACACGTTCCTTGATTGCTTAGGCCTGGTAGATCTCATAATAGTAGCAGATATTTCTTTAGTCATAGTTCATTGCCTTAAGAGTATTGTATATAAAATATTGGTGGTTACTGACCACTATATATTTAGTTTAAGGACATACCCGGTCCATTCCCTTAATTTAGACCAGTGTAACTTAAAAATGTGCTTTATTTTTCAAGCCATAGATCTTTGCTATCAGTGAATTAAAATTAGGCTCATATTTTATAATCATATGGCTTAATAGTGTTTACCTGTATATTTTCTGCAGCAGGACATGTTGATTTTTAGTTTAAATAGTAATACACATGGTTAATACCATAAACCCTATTCATTTGAGGTTTGTCAAAAAACTATATGTATATTATGGCTGAATTGTACCTGTAGACATATGTATAAAACACAGCATAGTCATTTGATCATTGTGGGAGTTTTATACAGCCCACCTGCCAGAGGATGATATAGGTAGATTTGGTATTTGAGCACTTTCACTTTAATAATTTTTTCACGTGTGACACTTGGTGTGTTATGTTTTCATTCACAACCTATCCTTTCCTCTTTGGCAGGCTACATTAGTAACTTTAGCATTCCTCCATTTAGCAATATTGACAATGGGTTGTCAATCACAATATTTTGATTCATTTCACTTTCACTGAGCACTTATGGATACTTTGATCCCCCCTAGAGCTGTATTTCGGTTCGTGGTATGTAAACATCTGTTTGGAAACGTTGCCTAGCAACGCCGCATGTACACGCCTCATCACACCCAATCACGTGGGCGCACTGTTTCACTTCCGGTTTCGGACGGCTAGGCGGCAGCTCTCGGTGACACACCGTTTGGGTAAGTGACTATCACTATTTATCTATATATATGTATTTTTTGCACACTGTTAGAGTGATCTTGAAAAAGACCCTATAGGGGTCGAAACGTTGATTGATGAGAGTTCTACACATGGAATTCATATTTGCGAATAAAGCACGTTATTGAAGAAGCCCTGTGAGTGCACCTTACTACAATTGAATATTTATACCTACGCTGATGTTTGCACCCAGGCAAGAATATTGATAACAAATCTTTGTGAAGGGTGAGTGCCAAGACTATCTCTCTCTCTCTCTCTCTCTCTCTGTCTCTATATATATATATATATATATATATATATATATATATATATATATATATATATATATATAAAATCAAATGTACATTCTCCACTAGTCATAAGTGAGGCGAGAATTCAGTCCCCTAGGCAAGTAGGATTTTACCTTTGATTAGTGTGACATGGAACCCCAGGCATGCAGTGGTGAGTTACTTTTAGGCCTGACTAATTTTGAACAAGATCTTGATATCTACGATAATCATTTTGTTCTCCTCTGCTTATGTGATTGACAACCTTTAGATTGTGGGTACATTTGATTGGCAACTAAAACCAAACCTTGCTTAAGCTCTGCATTGCCTTTTGTCGTGTTTTGTCAATTTGCCTACTTTAGCCCCTATTTTTTCTTATGTATTTTATGAAAATTAGAGTGATCAAGACAAAATAAAAAAGAAATTCAGACACACAGAACTTTATAGTAGCAGCTTAGATAAAGTTTTGTTTTTCTCTTGTGACAGAGCTGCTTTAATTGGTTCATATCAGAAAAGAAGAATACCCATTAAGGGATATTTCTGTATACTGTACTAAAAAGTGGTGCAAACATTTACAAGGGGAGGAGTAACCAATGGAATGTGCCTGCTGGTTCCATTGGTTTCCATAGTGATAGCCTCACTTTTAGGACCACTCTTTAAAACAAAAAAATAGTTGCACAGTACATAGTTGTCTAGGTTGTAAAAAAGACTAAAATCTATCAAATTCAACCTTGAAACCCATTATTTTATGTTGTTAATCCAAAAGAAAGCAAAATACACATTTTTAGCCATTTCCAATAATGGAGGGAAAACAATTCCTTCTTGACTGTATTATGGCATGACGATTTTTCCTTGGATCAACAACCTGTTTTCATACATATCAATTATATTCCTGAGTATTCTGTTTATGAAAAAAAAAAAACACCCAAGCCTTTTTTTTTTTTTTTTTTTTTAATGAACCATAGAATCTGACAATATAGCTTCTACCTGGGCAGAGATTCATTATCTCTTACTGTAACTAATCATTTCCTCTGCTCTAAGTAAAAAAATGCCAATCTTCCAGTTTTCATTTATAAAGAGATTAAAGAGAAGTAGACCCTGGACAGAACCCCAAGCCACTCCACTTGCCATGTTTGCCCAATCTGAAAATTTTTCATTTATAACTACTCTCTGCACTTATTTTTTCCATTTATAACTACTCTCTGCACATCTTTAAGCCACTATTCTATACAATAACACATTTCTAATGTAAAGCAAATGATTACAGTTTTCCTTATAACCCTTTTGTGTTGAGCTAGTAACTTTTTGAGTGGAACTGTATCAAATGTCTTAGCAAAATCCAAATAGATCATATCTACAGGATAACCCTGATCTATATTTCTGATAACTGCTTCATATAACACAATTAAGTTAGTTTAGCATTACCTGTTTTTCATAAAACCCATGTTGATTCCTGCTAATAATATTATTGTTCAAAATTATTTTTTGAATATTATCCCTTAACAGTCCTTTAAATTATTTTCCAATCACATTATATATATGTCAAGCTCACAGATCTGTAGTTTTCAAGTTAAGCTTTTGAACCCTTTTTAAATATAGGTACCACATCTGCTTTTTACCAATATTCTTGTACAATTTCAGATAGAAAAGATTCCTGAAAAATTTAAAACAGTGTTATATTTATACACTAAACTCCCAAAGCATGAGTGGGTGAATACCATTTGGATCTGAGGCTTTGTTTAAATTAACATTCATTTCTGTGGCACTTTATCTGTGTTAACCAATCACCTGTTTGTTTTGTAACATGATAAATCCCCATTGTTTCTCCATCTGTTTATGTGAAGTTGCATACCTTGTTAGCATCTGACTAAAGTACCCGAGCAAGTGGGAGTCCCCTGCTTGTTTTCGGTCTCAAAACAGATCTCATTAACAGCAAGCATGACAGAATTAACACACTAGAGGTACCACTGGAGTGAAATTCCATTTTATGTTAATCTTTATTTTCTACCTTTGCAGGCCGATCCATGTTCAGACTTCATACATTAGAGATGTGAAGGAATACATGTTTATAGTTAATCCTTCCTAGAGGTGATTAAACTGGAACAATAGTGATGTCACGAACATAACATTTTCGGTTCGCGAACGGCGAACACGAACTTCAGCAAATGTTCGCGAACGGGCGAACCGGGCGAACCGCCATAGACTTCAATAGGCAGGCGAATTTTAAAACCCACAGGGACTCTTTCTGGCCACAATAGTGATGGAAAAGTTGTTTCAAGGGGACTAACACCTGGACTGTGGCATGCCGGAGGGGGATCCATGGCAAAACTCCCATGGAAAATTACATAGTTGATGCAAAGTCTGGTTTTAATGCATAAAGGGCATCACCTAACATTCCTAAATTGTTTGGAATAACCTGCTTTAAAACATCAGGTATGATGTTGTATCGATCAGGTAGTGTAAGGGTTACGCCCGCTTCACAGTGACAGACCAAACTCCCCGTTTAACGCACCGCAAACAACCGCAAAAAGTCCATTTGCACAACCGCAAACTCCCCATTCGCACAAGGTTGGATACCAAGCTAGCTATGTCCCGTTCCTTGTCCTCACTGATGTCATTGAAGGTCTCTTCCTCCACCCAGCCACGTACAACACCGAGGGTCCCCGAAAGGTGACAACAAGCCCCCTGGGACGCCTGCTGTGCTTGGTCTTCCACCTCCTAAAAGCCACCTTCCTCCTCTGACTCCTCTTCTTCAGACTCCTCTCTCTGCATTGCCTCTCTCTGCGTTATTATAAGGTGTGTTAAGTAGTACTATTCCTATCAGTTTAATCCCTGTTACGTCCCCTATCAGGGGACGTGTATATAAGGCATCGATTTTAGGAAGCGGGAGATAGAAAAACATGCTTGGTCGGTCCTCCTACTTCAAATTTGGGGCACTGCGCGTGCAATCTAATGTGCCACCAGATAGGAGTGGTGTGTTAAGTAGTACTATTCCTATCAGTTTAATCCCTGTTACGTCCCCTATCAGGGGACGTGTATATAAGGCATCGATTTTAGGAAGGGGGAGATGGAAAAAGATGCTTGGTAGGTCCTCCTACTTCAAATTTGGGGCACTGTGCATGCAATCTAATGTGCCACCAGATAGGAGTGGTGTATTCAGTAGTACTATTCTTATCAGTTTAATCCCTGTTACGTCCCCTATCAAGGGACATGTATATAAGGCATCGATTTTAGGAAGGGGGAGATGGAAAAAGATGCTTGGTCGGTCCTCCTACTTCAAATTTGGGGCACTGTGCATGCAATCTAATGTGCCACCAGATAGGAGTGGTGTATTAAGTAGTACTATTCTTATCAGTTTAATCCCTGTTACGTCCCCTATTAGGGGACGTGTATATAAGGCATTGATTTTAGGAAGCGAGAGATGGAAAAACATGCTTGGTCGGTCCTCCTACTTCAAATTTGGGGCACTGCGCGTGCAATCTAATGTGCCACCAGATAGGAGTGGTGTGTTAAGTAGTACTATTCCTAGCAGTTTAATCCATGTTACGTCCCCAAACAGGGGACTTGTATATATGGCATCGATTTTAGGAAGCGGGAGATGGAAAAAGATGCTTGGTCGGTCCTCCTACTTCAAATTTGGGGCATTGCGCGTGCAATCTAAGGTGCCACCAGATGTGAGTGGTGTGTTAAGTAGTACTATTCCTATCAGTTTAAGCCCTGTTATGTCCCCTCTTAGGGGACGTGTATATAAGGCATTGATTTTAGGAAGCAGGAGATGGAAAAACATGCTTGGTCGGTCCTCCTACTTCAAATTTGGGGCACTGCGCGTGCAATCTAATGTGCCACCAGATAGGAGTGGTGTGTTAAGTAGTACTATTCCTATCAGTTTAATCCCTGTTACGTCCCCTATCAGGGGACGTGTATATAAGGCATCGATTTTAGGAAGCGGGAGATGGAAAAACATGCTTGGTCGGTCCTCCTACTTCAAATTTGGGGCACTGCGAGTGCAATCTAATGTGCCACCAGATAGGAGTGGTGTGTTAAGTAGTACTATTCTTATCAGTTTAATCCATGTTACGTCCCCTATCAGGGGACGTGTATATAAGGCATCGATTTTAGGAAGTGGGAGATGCAAAAACATGCTTGGTCGGTCCTCCTACTTCAAATTTGGGGCACTGCGCGTGCAATCCAATGTGCCACCAGATAGGAATGCTGTGTTAAGTAGTACTATTCTTATCAGTTTAATCCCTGTTACGTCCCCTATCAGGGGACGTGTATATAAGGCATCGATTTTAGGAAGCGGGAGATGGAAAAACATGCTTGGTCGGTCCTCCTACTTTAGATTTGGGGCACTGCGCGTGCAATCTAATGAGCCACCAGATAGGAGTGGTGTGTTAAAGGGACACTATAGTCACCTGAACAACTTTAGCTTAATGAAGCAGTTTTGGTGTATAGAACATGCCCCTGCAGTCTCACTGCTCAATCCTCTGCCATTTAGGAGTTAAATCCCTTTGTTTATGAACCCTAGTCACACCTCCCTGCATGTGACTTGCACAGCCTTCCATAAACACTTCCTGTAAAGAGAGCCCTATTTAGGCTTTCTTTATTGCAAGTTCTGTTTAATTAAGATTTTCTTATCCCCTGCTATGTTAATAGCTTGCTAGACCCTGCAAGAGCCTCATGTATGTGATTAAAGTTCAATTTTGAACGTGAAACCAGTTTTTTTTTCATGCAGGCTCTGTCAATCATAGCCAGGGGAGGTGTGGCTAGGGCTGCATAAACAGAAACAAAGTGATTTAACTCCTAAATGACAGTGAATTGAGCAGTGAAATTGCAGGGGAATGATCTATACACTAAAACTGCTTTATTTAGCTAAAGTAATTTAGGTGACTATAGTGTTCCTTTAAGTAGTCCCCCTCATCAGGCCTTTTTTAGTCGAATGTATCGCCCACTGTCAGTCCCTTTGGGATCCATCCCTCATTCATCTTAATAAAGGTGAGGTAATCTAGACTTTTTTGACCTAGGCGACTTCTCTTGTCAGTGACAATACCTCCTGCTGCACTGAAGGTCCTTTCTGACAGGACACTTGAAGCGGGGCAGGCCAGAAGTTCTATCGCAAATTGGGATAGCTCAGGCCACAGGTCAAGCCTGCACACCCAGTAGTCAAGGGGTTCATCGCTCCTCAGAGTGTCGATATCTGCAGTTAAGGCGAGGTAGTCTGCTACCTGTCGGTCGAGTCGTTCTCTGAGGGTGGACCCTGAAGGGCTGTGGCGATGCGTAGGACTTAAAAAGCTCTGCATGTCCTCCATCAACAACACGTCTGTAAAGCATCCTGTCCTTGCCGGCGTGGTCGTGGGAGGAGGAGGATTACTTTCACCTTTTCCCCTGTTAGATTCCCGTTGTGCTGTGACATCACCCTTATACGCTGTGTAAAGCATACTTTTTAATTGATTTTGGAACTGCTGCATCCTTTCCGACTTGCCTTAATTCGGTAACATTTCAGGCACTTTCTGCTTATACCGGGGGTCTAGTAGCGTGGACACCCAGTACAGGTCGTTCTCCTTCAGCCTTTTTATACGAGGGTCCCTCAACAGGCACGACAGCATGAAAGACCCCATTTGCACAAGGTTGGATGCCGAGCTTCTTATGTCCTGTTCCTCGTCTTCAGTGATCTCTCTGAAGGTATGTTCTTCCCCCCAGCCACGTACAACACCACGGGTACCAGATAGGTGACAACGAGCACCCTGGGATGCCTGTTGTGGTTGGTCTTCCTCCTCCTCCTCAAAGCCACATTCCTCCTCTGACTCCTCTTCCTCACAATCCTCTTCCAGCGTTGCCGCAGGTCCAGCAAGCAATGCTGATAAGGCTGTTTCTGGTGGTGATGGTGACCACAACTCTTCCTCTTCACGCTCATCTACGGCCTGATCCAGCACTCTTCGGAGGGCACGCTCCAGGAAGAAAACAAATGGTATGCTGTCGCTGATGGTGCCTTCGGTGCGACTGACTAGGTTTGTCACCTCCTCAAAAGGACGCATGAGCCTACAGGCATTGCGCATAAGCGTCCAGTAATGTGGCAAAAAAATTCCCAGCTCCGCAGAGGCTGTCCTAGCACCCCGGTCATACAAATACTCGTTAACGGCTTTTTTCTTGTTGGAGCAGGCGGTCGAACATTAGGAGTGTGGAATTCCAACGTGTCGGGCTGTCGCAAATCAAGCGCCTCACTGGCATGTTGATTCGCCACTGGATATCTTAAAAGTGCGCCATGGCCGTGTAGGAATGCCTGAAATGGCCACACACCTTCGTGGCCTGCTTAAGGACGTCCTGTAAGCCTGGGTACTTATGCACAAAGCGTTGTACGATCAGATTACACACATGTGCCATGCACGGCACATGTGTCAACTTGCCCAAATGCAATGCCGCCAACAAATTTCTTCCATTGTCACAAACCACTTTGCCGATCTCCAGTTGGTGCGGAGTCAGCCACTGATCCACCTGTGCGTTCAGGGCGGACAGGAGTGCTGGTCCGGTGTGACTCTCTGCTTTCAGGCAAGTCAATCCCAAGACGGCGTGACACTGCCGTATCCGGGATGTGGAACAGTACCTGGGGAGCTGGGGGGGTGCCGTTGATGTGGAGCAAGACACAGCAGCAGAAGAGGACTCAGCCGATTAGGTTATGGAAGAGGATGGAGTAGGAGGAGTAGAGGAGGTGGCAGCAGGCCTGCCTGCAAGTCGTGGCAGTGTCACCAACTCCTCTGCAGAGCCACACATTCCATGCTTGGCAGCCATCAGCAGGTTTACCCAATGCGCAGTGTAGGTGATATACCTGTCCTGACCATGCTTTGCAGACCAGGTATCAGTGGTCAGATGGACCCTTGCCCCAACACTGTGTGCCAGACATGCCATTACTTCCTTTTGCACAATCGAGTACAGGTTGGGGATTGCCTTTTGTGCAAATAAATTTCGGCCGGGTACCTTCCACTGCGGTGTCCCAAAAGCTACAAATTTTTTGAATGCCTCAGACTCCACCAGCTTGTATGGTAAAAGCTGGCGGGCTAAGAGTTCAGTCAAGCCAGCTGTCAGACGCCGAGCAAGGGGGTGACTTTGTGACATTGGCTTCTTACGCTCAAACATGTCCTTGACAGACACCCGACTGTGGGCAGATGAGCAGGAACTGCTCAAGGCGAGAGACGGAGGGGCGGATGGTTGAGATGGGGCAAGGAGGACAGCAGTGGTTAACGTGGCTGAAGATGCTGGACCAGGAGGAGGATGGCGGCTTTGAGTTTGTGTGCTGCTTGTACTCATGTGTTGATCCCATAGGCGTTTGTGATGTGCAATCATGTGCCTTCGCAAAGCAGTTGTACCTAGGTGGGTGTTGGAGTTTCTTTTGGCACAGGTTGCAAATGGCATCGCTCCTTGCGAAGACCTCCCCCTGCTTCCAACTCGTCTCCTCCTCCTCCTCTCTGTCTCCCCATCTGAACTTTCGCCCTGTTCTTCTTCTTGCCAAGCAGGCACCCACGTGACATCCATGGACGCATCGTCATCATCAACCGCTTCATTTGCATCTGACAACTCAGCAAAGGAAGCAGCAGTGGGTACAACATCATCATCATCACACCGTACATGTGTAATGCTGCCTGACTGAGACATATCCCTGTTATCTACATCCTCTGGCAATAATGGTTGCGCATCACTCATTTCTTCCAACTGATGTGTAAATAACTCCTCTGACATACCAAGTGAAGCGGCTGTGGTGCTAGTGTTGGTTGTGGTGGCAGGCGGGCGAGTGGGAACTTTTTTTTTAAAATTCTTTATTTTTTTGTGCTTGCAGAAAAAAAAACAGATAGGCATGCATTGCCACAACAGCAGTTGCTCGCTCATTAAGTCAACATTTATGAACATGCGTTAGGCAGAGAATAACATTGCACATTTTATATTGTAAAGTCTGGTAGTCGTTAGTGAAACCTCTGTGTCAGCTATAAACAAATGTAAAGTCGGCATTGACTCAGCTGACATTCTGATTAGACGTCTTGTATGTAGAAGCTTAGTTGGATGTTTCCTATCATATAAAGGCTGCACACAGGCTAGTATCTTTGGTCAGACTAGGCACGTATTTCAGATACTACAGTGATAGAGTATATGGTACTCATGCTGTCTCCTAGAGGGTGTATAAGCCGTTGTTAAGGCCTAGGCTGTCGTTTGTGTGACTGTATTATGTGAAGTAGCTGGAGCATAAACACACATACTCAGTCAGTCAGGGACGTGGTAAACAAGGGTCTCTACAGTAATTTAAGTGGTTAACAGGCATGAAATAAGTCATAAGCATAAGTATATCAGGTGGCGTTCAAAGATTGCGTACATTCCACTAATAAAAACTAAGAAAAAGGGGGGGCGGGGCCGGACCGCAGAGCTGGACGGTCGCACTCGACACCAGCTCCTGAAAACTAGGCCCAAATTGACACCAAAACTGCAATTAAGGGTAGAAAACCATACAGCACCGGTGGCCCTCAGCGGGCAGAGAGCCCTGGATCTAGGGAGAGTCTGCCAAACGGGCTTCAGTCCCCAGGAGGAGGGTTCCTCATCGGCACCTCAAGGCCTACTCAGGTGGTGAGAGGGGTGGACGGCCGCTGCCCCACTGACTGCCGATCAGCGCTCAGCCATGAGTCGGACCTGCGGGGAACTGGCCCCGAACCCCCCCCTTGGACCGGGGGGGTGATCCTGGTCCTCATCCTCAGGACCCGAGCACCACGAAGTACCTGGGGTGCAGCAACTGGGCCGCAAAGACCCGCAACCCAAACACTGCAATTAAAATGGCGGAGGCCATGTGCGATGGCACAAAGCCTGCATACACCATCGAACCCAAACATGATACTCACCTCCGCTATGGCTGGAATCTAGGAGGCCTTCTTCCTCCTCTGGACAAAGTACAAGACGACTCACTGATTCGCCGGCTGCCCGCAACCGCTACCACGCCGCGGGGCCTACCGACACGTGGTGAAGCAGCAATCTAGCAAGCACATAAAGCCCTGCTGCCGAGGAGTGTATCACATGCAGCAAACACCCAGCAGAGCACCAGCCTGGTGAACAGCACCCAGCGACTGGAGGCAGACTGGGCACCCTGGTACGCCAAACCCATGGCTGTCAGAGATCTACACACCACAGGCTCCAAACTGCACCGGCTACGCGTGGCACCTCTTGAGCAGAGACTTTCCATCAGCAGAGGACTCTAAATTGCGAGAAGCACGTATTCACCCCCAAAAAGGCATCGGATGAGTCAACTCAAGAAGGGGACTTAATGTTAAGCAAAGAACCCAAAATTCCCTACCAGATGAACTCCCACGACTGCTATGCCTCCAGACTGGTCAGATACAGTGTGCTATTTTCATGCTACCCTGCACTGGCAGTAAATGGGGTTTTCTTGTACTCATCTGTTTTCTATCATAGTCTCTCTTTCCCTGTTTTCATTGTTATTACGGGACTCATACCTGTGTATTACGAATCGCCTGGGGGGCCTCTCATAAATCCGCACAGTCTCTACTCACAACTCAGCGCTCACATATGTATCACCCATAAGCTAACTAAAGGTTAAAGCATGTTATAATTACTCTAGTCTACCCAGGGGCGTACCTAGAGCATTTGGCACCCGGGGCGGGTCCTATTTTTGGCACCCCCCCCCCCTCCCCCAACTTTAAAATGTAAAAAGCAACCACAATTTTTTTTTTTTTTTTTAATGTATTTAGTATTAAGCAGTGTTTATGCTTTTAAATGTAAGCATGTTTTTGTATGGAGTATGTTTGAGTGAATGTAGGATGTGTGTCTGTATGTGGTGTTGGCGTTTGAATGCAGGCATGCATTTTTATGTAGTGTGGTTTTTGAAGGCAGTGGTGTGGTTATATATAATGGTGACGTTGAAATGCAGGGTTGTATTTGTGTGTAGTGTTGGCGAGATTCTGAGATGTATGCACATATACACATACACACACCTAAATACACACTGACACACATGCAGATACATAGACACATAGGAACAATATATAGGGGGTAAGATACCACAATCCAAACTGGGGGGGGGGGCACTAAAACTTTTCACTAAGGGATGGGGTAATGTGCTGCCATTGGCAGCATGCAGTGCACGTTGGCATCAGTCAACAAATTTGCATATAATTCACATTAGCCACCCAGATTTCTTGTTCGTGGGCTAGCTGACTTCCTTAACGTCGATCTTTGTTTATCAGATAACTCCCTTATTTGCTATCCTTATGTGGGATTGCCATATTTAGGGACACCAAATAAGGATAAGGGAGCCATCTGCTAAACAGAACCCTAATTTGGTATCTTTAAATATGGAAATCTCCCATAAGGACACCAATTTAGAGAATTATCAACTAAACAGCTAAAAGATGAATTAAAAAAAAAAAAAAAAACTTTTCCTAATTTCAGTTGTTTAGTAGATAACGCCCTTATTTGTTATCCTTATGTGGGATTGCAATATTTAAGGACACCAAATAAGGGAGCTATGTACCAAACACATACACATTTATATACACACACAATAACACAATAGGTGTATGTCTGTGTGTATATCTGTGATTGTGTGTGTGTATGTATATATATACACGTGTGTATGTATGTGACGTTTGCGTGTGTATATCTAATTATGTGTGTTTGTAATTGTATGTGTGTGGGTCTGTGATTGTATATGTCTGTGTTTATGTGTGTGGTTGTGTGTGTATCTCTGTAGTTAAGTGTGTTGTGTGTGCATATATATATATATATATATATATATATACACACACACACACACACACACACTTAACTACAGAGATACACACACAACCACACACATAAACACATACATACACAATCACAGACCCACACACATACAATTACAAACACACATAATTAGATATACACACGCAAACATCACATACATGCACACATTTAATAATTAAGAGGTCCACCCAGCCTCCCTACCTTGCTCTGGGAGGGCTAGAGTGGATCCTCAGTCCCTGGTAGTCAGTGGTTGCTGCTGGGATCTCTGTGCTCTTCATGCACACGTCCCTTGCACATCCTGTAATATGACGCCGATGCTTGGATGATGTTATGTGCCGACTCACTGCAGGGCGAAGACAGTCAGATACAGTCAGATGTACACAGTTATACGCATATACTGTCAAATACAGCCACATGCACACCGTACCAAACACATAGTCACTTGCACACTGTCAAACGCACAGCTGCAGGCAGACAGTAACACACACAGTTACAGACCGACAGTCACACACACACAGCTACAGGCAGACAGTCACACACACACAGCTACAGGCAGACAGTCACACACACACACAGTCTCACACACACACAATTACAGGCAGACTGTAACATAGTTACAGGCAGCACACAGTCACACACACTCAGTGACATGCAGACAGTCCCAGGTAGACAATCACAGGCAGACATTCATACATACAGGCACAGGCAGACAGTCACACACACAGTCACCAAAAGTCAGTCTCATGCACAGTCACAGGCAGACATTCACACACACAGGCACAGGCAGACAGTCACAGACGTAGTCACAGGTAGACAGCCACAGGCAGACATTCACACACAGTCACAGATAGCCACAGGCAGACATTCACACACAGTCACAGATAGCCACAGGCAGACATTCACACACAGTCACAGATAGCCACAGGCAGACATTCACACACAGTCACAGATAGCCACAGGCAGACATTCACACACACAGTCACAGATAGTCACAGGCAGACATTCACACACACAGTCACAGATAGTCACAGGCAGACATTCACACACACAGTCACAGATAGTCACAGGCAGACATTCACAGACACAGTCGCAGGCAGACATTCACACACATTCACAGACACAGGCAGACATTCACACACAGTCACAGACAGTCACAGGCAGACATTCACACACAGTCACAGACAGTCACAGGCAGACATTCACACACAGTCACAGACAGTCACAGGCAGACATTCACACACAGTCACAGACAGTCAAAGGCAGGGATTCACACACAGTCACAGATAGTCACAGGCAGACATTCACACACACAGTCACAGATAGTCACAGGCAGTGGCGTACGTACCGCGGTCGCAGGGGTCGCAGCTGCGACCGGGCCCGGCCGCCCTGCGGCCCCCCGCGACCGGTTAGCAGCTGCCATGCTTTGCGGCGGGGCCGCATGTTAAGGGGCCACCTGATGGACATGGATTGTAAGGGGGCCCGGTCTGCGCTGAGCGCTTTAAGAGCGCGACCGGACCCCTTGTGATGAGATCATCACACGCTGGGAGGAAGTGACCGCACGTCACTCCTCCCAGCATACTGAGAGCCCGCGCAGAAGGAAACAGAAAGGAGGAGGGAGTCAGAGTGAGAACTCTGACTCCCATCAGGCTGAGCCACCACTGGACCCCAGGGAAATCACACATGGTAGGAAACATTTTGTGTCTCTGTATGTGTGTATCCGTATGTATGTATGTCTGTGTGTGTCTGTCTCTTTGTGTGTGTGTATCCGTATGTATGTCTGTGACTCTGTGTTTGTATGTATGTGTGTGTCTCTGTGTGTATGTTTGTCTGTGTCTTTGTCTCTGTATGTGTGTGTGTATGTGTTTATGTATGTTTGTGTCTGTGTCTCTGTATGTGTGTATGATTGTATGTGTGTATCTCTGTATGTATGTGTGTATGTGTGTGTATCTGTATGTATGGCTGTGTATGTATGTGTGTGTCTGTGTCTCTGTATGTATGTGTCTGCATGTGTGTATGTATGTGTCTGTCGGGGGTGTGTGAATGTGTTTGTGTCTGTATGTATGTGTCGGGGGGGAAGGACCCACAGTCAGGGGGGAGAGGGTCAGGGTAGGGGGGGGGGGGCACGGATCAGATTCGCCACTGGTCACAGGCAGACATTCACACACAGTCACAGACAGTCACAGGCAGACATTCACTCACAGGCAGACATTCACACACAGTCACAGACAGTCAAAGGCAGGGATTCACACTCACAGACAGTCACAAGCAGTTTCACACACACAGTCACAGACAGTCAAAGGCAGGGATTCACACACACAGTCACAAGCAGTTTCACACACACACTCTCTCTCTCTCTCTCTCTCTCTTACTTACTGGTGGAGGAGTCCAGTCAGTGAGTCCCTGGTGTGTTGGAGTTGGGGAAGCAGGGCCTCCTTCCTGCTTCCCCTCAGTGTGCTGCAGTGAAAGGCAGAAAATGGAGGCTGGATGTAGCTCCGCCCCCGCATCCGGTTTGGCTCCGCCCCCATTTCTCCGTGCAGTACACTGTACTGCTGAATTCCCAGCCCCTGCGTGTGTGAGCTGTGTGGCTCCCGGCGCCCTGTGCAGCCACACAGCTCACAGAGTCACAAGCCCTGGAGGCACCCCTTACCTGGAGGCACCCCCTTACCTGGTGGCACCCCCCTAACTGGTGGCACCCGGGGCGGACCGCACCCCCCGCCCCCCCCTTAGTACGCCACTGAGTCTACCTATCTTAAAATAGAAAGACATTCCTTTACCACTCTTGTATATCGTATGGCATAAATAGCATCAACTTATTAATGTATAGGATAATGTAACACAGGTGTTGTTTTAAGCAAATCCTTATCCTATATATCACACACGAAATGTCTTTATAATACCTGAAATACTACATAATATACTAAGCAAGCCTCTATCCTTGTTGTTATACCTGTTCAAAAAAAAAAGTGCATGATTCTCTCACTGCATCACTAAGTATAAGCTATGTATTATGAATCTACTGTTGTTGGCTGATGTGGCATGACAAAAATGTGTGCTTTTTATTCTGCACTCCAAAAATAAAGAATTAAAAAAAAAAAAACTAAGAAAAAACAGATGAAAGTAAACATGAGGGAGAGATTAAAGTCTGGTGAGTCACCCGATACCCATGCTAGGCCTCCGATACACTTGTCGTGACAAAGTCCCAATTATCCTCTGCTGTCCTCTTCGTCGGCTCCAGGCGTCAGCACCGGCCCATAGGTTGCACCCACTGGCTGGGTTGTTCGTGCATCTGCCTTCTGAATCTCGGTAGCTGGCGCTTGTTGCTTGGTGTCGGTTATGCTCCCTTCTGGGGTGCGGGTTTGCTCTTCTCGTGGCTCTCAGCTCGGAGTTCCGATAACAGGTGTTCGTCCTATGGAAGGCAGGAGGGAGTGTGAGCCATTTTCGTTGTAGCCTTCTGGGTCGCTTAGTTATCCTCTTCTCAACCTGGCCAGCCACGGTGCGGGGAGCGTTAGAAGGTGAGATTAAACGTTCACTTTGTCCCCGCTCCCTGTGCCGGCTCTGCTTATTAGCCAGTCGTTGCCAGAAGTTGGCCAGGATCTCATCCAGCCGCTTCAGAGTTGTTTCCAGCAGGCCTCGTGTTGAGAAGGTATTTGGTGCATCCGCCATTTTGGCTGGTGATGTGAGGTAGGCTTCGGAGGTCAGGTCGCTTGTGGGTTATTAAATACCCTCTTAATGGGAACCTTCAGCCCGTGTGCAGGTGCCGTGATTTCCCTCAATGCCGTGGGGGGGAACAGGAGCCCCTTCCACCTCTAAGTGTCCCAGCGAGGCAGGCAGCCTGGAGACCGGCCGTATCTCCCCGGCTGCGCCCACGCGTGGGCCCCAAAGAAGTTTCAGGTTGTGATCGCCGGTCGAGTGGTGAGATGCCTTGAGAGGTGTCTCTCATAAGTGTGTGGTGACTCTAGCTGGGTTGGAGCTTATTTTCTCTGGTGAAAAGTCGTTATCTTTGTTCATTTGTTTTCTTGCAGCAGGAGCTCATTCCATGTGCGACTTGTCTGCATGGCGGTCAGGCCCCACCCCCGGGCGAGTGGTAACTTGAGAGG
The DNA here is from genome assembly GCF_036172605.1 of Pelobates fuscus. Lineage (NCBI taxonomy): Eukaryota > Metazoa > Chordata > Amphibia > Anura > Pelobatidae > Pelobates > Pelobates fuscus. The sequence goes on from NC_086318.1 coordinate 255,728,720, forward strand.
TGCCCGAAGCTAAGCTGGAGGAGGATGGTGCGTCGAGGTTCCAAGCGGAAGCTGTAGAAGATTGGGTGTCCTGTGTTAGCCAGACAACTATGTCCTCAGAACTTTTCAATTTCAGGGTACGTGGCCTCTGAACACTGGGCATTATTCTAGGGCCAAAGGGAATCACAGAACCACGACCACGACGGCCCCTGTGGGGTGGCCTGCCTCTGCCTGTCATTTTTTTTCGATTAGTGGTACTATGGGTGCAAGCTACTGTGACAACAGATATGAGTGGCACTGGTGTGACACTGTGCCCTGGCAGGCCCTGAAACGCACACTCGTGAAGGAAACTGACTGCTATTATATTACAGTCCAAAAAGGTTTTTTTTGTTAAATGCAAGATACTGTGACACCAGTGAGTGAGTGGTGGCACTGGGCAGGCCCTGAAACGCACACTAGTGAAGGAAACTGACTGCTATTACATTACAGTCAAAAAAGTTTAGGTTTTTTTTAAATGCAAGCTATTGGGACACCAGTGAGTGAGTGGTGGCACTGGGCAAGTGGGCACAGTATACGCTGTGAGCCTGACACACACGCTGGCAGACAACTAACTGCTATACAATCTATTACAGTCAAAAATGTTTTGTTTTTTTAAATGCACACTACTGTTATACCAGATATGAGTTGCACTGGTGTGACACTGTGCCCTGGCAGGCCCTGAAACGCACACTAGTGAAGGAAACTGACTGCTATTATATTACAGTCCAAAAAGGTTTTTTGTTAAATGCAAGCTATTGTGACACCAGATATGAGTGGTGGCACTGGGCAGGTGGGCACAGTATACGCTGCGAGCCTTACACACACGCTGGCAGACAACTAACTGCTATTCAATCTATTACAGTCAAAATTGTATTTTTTTTAAAAAAAATGTACACTACTGTTACACCAGATATGAGTTGCACTGGTGTGACACTGTGTCCTGGCAGGCCCTGAAATGCAAACTCGTGAAGGAAACTGACTGCTATTATATTACAGTCCAAAAAGTTTTGTTTTTTTTTAAATGCAAGCTATTGTGACACCAGTGAGTGAATGGTGGCACTGGGCAGGCCCTGAAACGCACACTCATGAAGGAAACTGACTGCTATTATACTACATTTAAAAAAGTTTTTTTTTTGTTTAAATGCAAGCTATTGTGACACCAGTGAGTGAGTGGTGGCACTGGGCAAGTGGGCACAGTAAATGCTGTGAGCCTGACACACAGGCTGGCTGGCAGGCAGGCAACTGCAATTACATTACACAGAAAAAAAAAAAAGCAGACTGATGTTCTAGCCCTAAAAAGGGCTTTTTGGGGTTCTGTCCTTACAGCAGAGATCAGATGAGTCCTTCCGGACTGTAGTGGACACTGAATACACTAGCCTAGCTATTAATTTCCCTATCAAATCAGCAGCAGCTACACTGTCCCTACTCTCACTAAGAATGCAGCTTCATAATGAATGTAAAATGGATGCTGTCCAGGAGGTGGGAGGGTCTGGGAGGGAGGGTCTGCTGCTGAATGGCTGGAATGTGTCTGCTGACTGTGAGGTACAGGCCAGGGTCAAAGTTTACTCAATGATGACGAATAGGGGGCGGACCGAACAGCGCATGTGTTTGCCATCTGTGGCGAACGCGAACAAGCAATGTTCGCCGGGAACTATTTGCCGGCGAACAGTTCGGGACATCACTATGGAACAAATACTGAGAAATGAGAGTGTACAAGTAAATAGTTTTGAATATTTATTCTGAAGATACTGCAATAGAACATTGTCATGTGTAACAACTTAAATATAAATGTAATTCTTACAAAATTGAAGGAATTAAACATATTACAATCTGTCACTGCAGATAACCTTCACTGTGCATATATAAATTAACCTGAATAATGAGTTACTCAATGCAAAGCCCAATACCTTCATCAAGATCACACAAATTTGAGAAACACAATTGCATTGATTATAATTTCTATGATTTATGCATATGTCCTATTCAGAGTCAGGAAAGGAGAAAACCTTGAAATTAAAAGTCGATTTATTGCAGAAGAAATGCAAGGATTAAATCCTTGCTAGGGGGATTTGCCTTTACTGAAAATTTATTTCGGTGAAAAATAATTTTGGCTGACCATTTTTGCTGCTAATGACTCTGTGTGACTTGTCATTAGGATGTAAAATGCATACATATGAAACGTTAAATCGCTAAGTCGAATGAACCAGAAACTAATTAAAAAATAATACAAAAGAACAGTTTAATACAAATATTTAACCACTTAAAACATGAAGTTTATGTAGTACACTTGGTACACTTGGCATAAACACATGTTTGCCATGGGTGACAGGTGGCAGGGAAGAGAATAAAAATTAGAAATAGGAAGTATCAGGTCTATGGTAACAATAACTAAGTGACCAAAAACACAAATCAGGAAGGAATTAACAAATCAAGGTCAGGACAAGCTGGGTCAAAACCAGAAAACTCAGCATCAAGGCTAGCCAGTAGTGATGTACCGAACTGTTCGCGGGCGAATAGTTCCCGGCGAACATAGCATGTTCCCGTCCACCACCGCGGGCGAACACATGCGGTGTTCGGTCCGTCCCCTATTCGTCATCATTGAGTAAACTTTGACCCTGTACCTCACAGTCAGCAGACACATTACAGCCAATCAGCAGCACACCCTCCCTAGCAGACCCTCCCACCTACTGGACAGCATCCATTTTAGATTAATTCGGAAGCTGCAACCATTTTTTATTTTTTTTTCAATTTTTTTTTTTTTTTTTTTTTAGTGCATATAAATGTTACAAGTAGATACTACCCCCAGACACTCTGTGTTACTGCAGATACTCCGTCCAGACACCCTGTGTTACTGCAGATACTCCCCCCAGACACTCTGTGTTACTGCAGATACTCCCTCCAGACACTGACACAGAGCAGAATAGGGACTGTTCCCCCTACATAGGGTCACTTGGCAGATATGGATTGACACCTATCCTAAGGATCCCTGATAAACACTGACACGGAGCCCTCCATGGGTGAAGATGGATTAATTTTTTTTTGTGCTCGGGTTTTTTATTTTATTTTTAAGATCGACGGGTATGATGGCTTTTTATTTGGCCTTTTTTGGGGCTAAAAAAATGAAGATTTTAGAAGAAGAAGACGTTGAATAGTAAGTTGAATTTTACTTTACAGGGTAGTAATTTTATTCCCCCTTCACTATTTTTTAGGGTGAGGGGGGTAGGTAGGGGCTTTTTTATTTGATTGTGTGACTAGGGGCTTGGGGACACACACTGCATACACACTATACACACACTGCACACACTATACACACACTACACACAATATACACACACTATACACACAATATACACACACACTGTACACACTATACACACACTGTACACACTATGCACACACACACTACACACACTGCATACACGCACTACACACAATGCATACACACTGCACACACTATACACACTGCACACACTATACACACACTGCACACTCTATACACACACTATACACACACTGCATACACTATACACACTCTACACACACTGCATACACACTGCACACACTGCATACACTATACACACACTGCACTAACTATACACACACTGCACACACTATACACACACTGCATACACTATACACACACTGCATACACACTATACACACACTGCATACACACTATACACACACTGCACACACTATACACACTATACACACACTACACACACTACACACACACACTGTACACACTATGCACACACTGCATACACTATGCACACACTATACACACACACTACATACACACTGCACACACTGCACACATTATACACACACTACACACACTATACACACAATATACACACACACTGTACACACTATGCACACACTGCATACACTATGCACACACTATACACACACACTACATACACTGCATACACACACTATACACACTCTATACACACACTGCACACACTATACACACTATACACACACACACTATACACACTCTCTATACACACAATATACACACACTGTACACACTATACACACTCACTATACACACAATATACACACACTTTACACACTATACACACACTGCATAAACATACATTTTAAAAAAATTGCAGCTGTTTTTTACATTTCAAAGTTGGGGAGGGGGGTGCCAAATAAAGGATCCGCCCCGGGTGCCAAATGCTCCAGGTACGCCCCTGTATAGAGGGGAGCCATGTTACTCTGTATATAGAGAGGAGCCATGTTTACACTGTATATAGAGGGGAGCCATGTTACTCTGTATATAGAGGGGAGCCATGTTACACTATATACAGTGGAAACATGGCTCCCTCTATATACAGAGTAACATGGCTCCCTCTATATACAGAGGGGAGCCATGTTTACACGGTATATAGAGGGAAGCCATGTTATTCTGTATATAGAGGGAGCCATGTTTACACGGTATATAGAGGGAAGCCATGTTACTCTGTATATAGAGAGGAGACATGTTTACACTGTATATAGAGGGAACCATGTTTACACTGTATATAGAGGGGAGCCATGTTACTCTGTATATAGAGGGGAGCCATGTTACTCTGTATATAGAGAGGAGCCATGTTTACACTGTATATAGAGGGGAGCCATGTTACACTATATACAGTGGAAACATGGCTCCCTCTATATACAGAGTAACATGGCTCCCTCTATATACAGAGGGGAGCCATGTTTACACGGTATATAGAGGGAAGCCATGTTATTCTGTATATAGAGGGAGCCATGTTTACACGGTATATAGAGGGAAGCCATGTTACTCTGTATATAGAGAGGAGCCATGTTTACACTGTATATAGAGGGAACCATGTTTACACTGTATATAGAGGGGAGCCATGTTACTCTGTATATAGAGGGGAGCCATGTTACTCTGTATATAGAGAGGAGCCATGTTTACACTGTATATAGAGGGGAGCCATGTTACTCTGTATATAGAGGGGAGCCATGTTACTCTGTATATAGAGGGGAGCCATGTTACACTGTATATAGAGGGAGCCATGTTACTCTGTATATAGAGGGAGCCATGTTTACACTGTATATAGAGGGGAGCCATGTTTACACAGTATACAGAGGGAGCCATGTTACTCTGTATATAGAGGGAGCCATGTTTACTCTGTATATAGAGGACTGTTTGCGGTGCGTTAAACGGGGAGTTTGGTCTGTCACTGTGAAGCGGGCGTAACCCTTACACTACCTGATCGATACAACATCATACCTGATGTTTTAAAGCACGTTATTCCAAACAATTTAGGAATGTTAGGTGATTTATGCCCTTTATGGATTAAAACCAGACTCTGCATCAACTATATAATTTTCCATGGGAGTTTTGCCATGGATCCCCCTCCGGCATGCCACAGTCCAGGTGTTAGTCCCCTTGAAACAACTTTTCCATCACTATTGTGGCCAGAAAGAGTCCCTGTGTGTTTTAAAATTCGCCTGTCCATTGAAGTCTATGGCGGTTCGCATGGTTCGCCCGTTCGCGAACATTTGCGGAAGTTCGCGTTCGCCGTTCGCGAACCGAAAATTTCGGGTTCGCGACAACACTACTAGCCAGGTCAAGAAAAACAAAAAATTGGATCAGGGTGACAATCAAGGCCAGGTCAAAACCAAAAAAAATCTAAAAATAGGCACAATAATTCGTTTAAGGATCAGAGAATCACGCAAGGACACTAAACCATAAACAGAGTTTGTGTCAGTTCTATATCTATGAGTCATGCACAGTCCGAAAAAACAAATATTAAACATTCTAAAAAGGTTTGGAAGATTGTGTACCAGAATGATATGACCTAGTAATAATAATGTTGCACCTAAACAATGAGGCTGAATTTTAGAAAGAAATGCAGCCATGTAAGAATTCTAGCATTAACCCTGAATACTTGGCATTGATGCAGACATCGGGACATTGTTAAATAGTTTGACCAAAGTCCGAATTTTGCGTTAATACTGGTCCCATACTAACCATGTTAGCGTTTCACAGGTGAAAATTCAGTACTTTTGATCAGATGAGGTGTACTACAGGATTTATACATATGTTGAGAAGGGCAGGTGGAATACGTTATTTTTGGCCTCTTTGAGTGTTATTTTAGCAGCTGGTGGTTGTAACGAAAATATACCCCAACACGCAGGATTCAACTAAACAGAAGACAACACAGAGGGGAGATACGTCTACCGGACCTTAGAGTGGCCGGACTCGACGTATATAGGAGAAGTACAGAGTCAGGAGCGATCCGAGGTCAAGGGCACAAAGAGACAGCGTAAACTAGGACTAGCCGGGGTCTGGTACATAGTAAACAGCAAGCCGGCAAACAGAACAGATAAGGATAAAGAGATAACATTGTGAGAAAACAAAGCCAAGGTCAAGTACGACTGAATACAACAAGCGCTAAAGGGAACTGAGACAGAAACCACGATAGGGCAAGGAACTAAGGGAAAAAGGTGAGTATATATATCTTAACATCTATTTTGATTGGTCCCTGTCACATCCACACCCCCAAAAGGTAAGTGTATGGGGAGTGTGGCATGACAGGGACCAATGGGAGGCCTTTGCCACTTTAGGCTCCCACTGTCCCTTTAAGAGCGCGCCCGAGACCCGCGGCGCGCTCTTAGAGTCAGGCGGGACACGTGACCGCTTCTCGCGTTCACTGCCCACCTTCCTGTTGCAACCGTCGGATAAAATGCACGCGGCTCGTGCAGCAGCAGGGCCGCGCGCGGCTTGAACAGAGGACGCCGGCCGCTGGAAAGGGTAAGTACCGCTACAGTACCCCCCCCCAGGACACGCCCTCCGGGCGGAGAGGGCTAGGCCTGGCAGGAAAACGAGAATGGAAGGAACGCACAAGGCGAGGAGCGTGATCAGCATCAGCGGAAATCCAACTGTGCTCCTCAGGCCCATAGCCCTTCCAATGCACCAGGTATTGAAGTCGACCCCTAAGAAAACGAGAGTCAAGAACGCCAGAAACTTCAAACTCCTCATGACACTCCACAGAGACAGGAGGGGGAGGAGGAGTATGCCGGGTATAGCGGTTGCGTACGTAAGGCTTCAACAATGAAGTGTGAAAGACATTAGGAATACGCAGATTCTTAGGAAGACCCAAGGCATATGAAACAGGATTAACCTTATGCAAAACACGATAAGGACCAATAAAGTTGGGAGCCAATTTCATAGAAGGCACCCGGAGGCGAATATTTTGCGTGGAAAGCAAAACCCTGTCCCCCATGACATAAGAAGGAGCCGCCCTACGATGCTTGTCAGCCTGCACCTTCTGGCGAGCAGCGGAATCGACCAAAGAACGCTGAACCTGCTCCCAAGTATTACGCAAACCAGCCAAATGCTCATCCAGAACTGGCATGCCCTGTGAAGAGAAAGCAGCCGGAAGAACAACGGGATGCTGGCCATAGACAACGTAAAAAGGACTTTTGCCGGAAGAATCATGAGTAGCGTTATTCCGAGCAAACTCAGCCAGGGAAGAAGGTCAGCCCAATTGTTCTGATGGTGGGATACAAAACAACGAAGGTACTGCTCCAGAGATTGATTGGCGCGTTCAGCAGCTCCATTAAACTGGGGGTGGTAAGCGGATGAAAATGAGAGAGTAATACCCATTTCTGTTCAAAAGGCTTTCCAGAACCTGGAAATAAATTGGCTACCCCTATCGGACACAATAGATACGGGAATGCCATGCAACTGAAACACCTCTCTAGCGAAGATAAGTGCCAGTTCCTTAGACGTGGGCAGCTTGCGAAGAGACACAAAGTGAGCCATCTTGGAAAACCGATCTACTATCATTAGGATAACCATTCGAAGGGGGTAATTCAACAATAAAATCCATGGACAGGTTAGACCTAGGTCTCTCGGGAACGGGTAATGGATGCAACATCCCACAAGGAACTCTACGAGAGGATTTCATACAGGCACAAGTAGTACAAGTAGTACAAGCACCTATATAGTCGGTGACATCCTTGCGCAAGGAATCCCACCAAAAATACAGAGAAACAGCTGACACCGTTTTGGAAATACCAGGATGTCCAGCAGTCTTAGTGTCATGATACAACAACAGAATATCCCATCTCTCGGGAACATCAACGAATAGTTTATCAGTAGGCCTCTCGCTAGGTGCCATGCTTTGTTTCGCTTGTATGGTCTGCAAGAGGGATGAGGAAATAGACAAAATAGCAGTAGCTATTATCCTGTCTGGGGGAATGACAGGAGTAACATCAATCTCCTGTTTGTCAGCAGTTTTGAACTGTCTGGGCAGAGCGTCTGCTTTAGTGTTGCGATCACCTGGCCTATAGGTGATAATATAATTGAAATGGGACAAAAACAGTGACCACCTAGCCTGCCTAGAAGACAATCTTTTAGCCTCACTAAGGTAGGATAGGTTCTTGTGATCTGTAAATATGAGGATGGGATCCTTAGTTCCTTCTAACAAATGTCTCCATTCTTTGAGTGCTAAAATAATAGCAAGGAGTTCGCGATTACCCACATCCTAATTCTTTTCTGCTTTGGACATTTGTTTGGAAAAGAAACCACAAGGATGCAATGGCTTTTCAGGCGACTCTCTTTGAGATAAGACAGCACCTACCCTGATATCGGAAGCATCAACTTCAAGAATATAGGGCAGTGAGGGGACAGGATGCTGTAAAATAGGTGCAGATGCGAACGTAGTTTTAAGAAATTCAAAAGCCTGAAGTGCCTCGAGAGACCAGACACGAGTATTGCCATCCTTTTTTGTCATACGGGTGATAGGCGCTACAATAAAGGAAAAACCTCTAATAAAGCATCTATAATAGTTAGAGAAACCAAGAAAACACTGAATGGCTTTCAAACCTTGTGGTAGAGGCCATTCTATGACAGCAGAAAGCTTCTGGGGATCCATATGAAAACCTTTAGCGGAAATCAAATATCCCAAAAACTGGACTTCGGATTGGGCGAATAGACATTTTTCCAGTTTACAATAAAGACCATTAGCAAGAAGGGTCTTCAGAACTGTTGTAACATGTCTGTGATGAGTGTGTAAATCTGTAGAGTATATTAATATGTCGTCCAAGTACACAATAACAAATGTGTGAATAAAGTCTCCTAGGACGTCATTAATAAATTCTTGAAATACTGCTGGGGCATTACATAGACCAAATGGCATCACAGTATACTCGTAATGGCCAGATCTAGTGTTGAATGCCGTCTTCCATTCGTGGTCTTTCTTAATATGTATTAAATTGTATGCACCTCTAAGATCCAATTTAGTGAATACAGTAGCATGTTTTAGCCTGTCAAATAATTCCATGATTAAAGGTATAGGGTATGCATTTTTGATGGTGATTTTATTTAGACCTCTATAATCGATGCACGGTCTTAAATCACCTTCTTTCTTCGATACAAAGAAGAACCCCGCTCCAGCCAGAGAAGAGGATCTCCTAATAAACCCCTTTTCTAGTGATTCCTTAATATATTCCTCCATTAAACGGTTTTGAACAGATAAAGGGTACACCCTGCACTTAGGAGGTATAGTGCCAGGCAATAAATCGATAGCACAATCGTAGGGTCTGTGAGGCGGTAATTTGTCAGCCTCCCTTTTATCGAAGACAGTCTTGAGAAATAAGTACTGAGGGGGTATTACAGTAGACAAAGGAGGAGTAGTTGGAATATTAATAGAACTCAAAGGGGTGATTTCAATAGTACAAGACTCGTGGCAGGCTTCGCTCCATGATTTTATTTGCCCTGACTCCCAGTCGAAAATGGGATTGTGAGCACGTAACCATGGGTACCCTAACACGACGTGAGAAGAGGGAGAGGTAATGACCTGGAACCGAATGGTTTCAAAGTGTAAAACCCCTGTATACATGTGTTACGGTACAGTTTCATGAGTAACAACTGGAGAACTTAATGGTCTACCATTGATATAGATTGTTTTAAGCAAACAAATATGTTTGAATGTCTATCTGTTCCTGTCCAAATCTGAGATGATTAAATTGCGTATACGCAGAAGTAAATTCACACTGACACACGGAGTTCAGGTTAAAAGAACAGAAAATTTAATGGCATCTGGTTAAAAAGCGGGCTCGCAGGCCCTTATAAGAGCAATATTACATCATCATTGAATATCAAGATAACAACAAATAAACATCATTAATTGGGTTAAGTGTTAAGTGGCTATGTCAATATCCACCCATCAATATTATTAATTGGCTCAAGTACTAAGTGGCTGGCTAAGTGTCCTCCCACCGGGAGGTGGCGTCATCTTGGACACGGGTGTGGACACAATGGTTCAGGCGCCATCTTGCTTAGCACAAGGCTTTACTCGATGGGAGGGGGGCTTTAGGCGCCATTTTGAGTGGTTAGTGATGTTATATTCGAGGTTAGGTTCAAGGCTTTTTAGAGAATGGACATTTCATTAGAGCAGTTTCTCATGATCTAGCTATGGTATACTTTGTTTCATGTTACAGGAACTTGATAATTCCGGTGTTAGTCATATCCTTCTAGAAAATACATTCTCATTCTAATATTCTAAATGCTGTTAGGTAAATCTGTTATATTATGAAGACAATGGAGTTAATGAGAAATTTAATTAAAGAAATTTAATAAAGGCTTTAATAATTCTATAACAGCTCCCCCCTATGAAATGTTAGGCGCTAAAAAGATAAACTTTATTTGTTAATACCAGAAGACGTGTTAGCCCAAAGGCACAGAAACCCCATGACCGTTAGCTAGGTGTTATTGCAAAGTGCAATTCTGTCCCTTTCTGTCCCTAATAGGCTGCAGCTCATCCGTCAATACGGTCAGGAACTTTCTTCACTCCGCTGGTATCCCGCGGTGGCTTGTCCACCACATCTCCGCACGGCAGTCAATTCCATAGAGACGGACGCTGTCCCTAAGCTGGTTCCCTACCTAAAACTCTTGCACTTTATCAGTAAAAGGGATAGTTTGCAGCGGTATACAGGGTGAGTTGAAATCTTGGAAATCTTGGTCATCAACTGTCAGATGTGCAAAAGTTGGTGCCGCTTGGTCTGCAGTCTTCTGCAGGAATTTTCTTAGACAGGGGAGGACACAACAAACGAGAAGAGCGAAAATAAAAAGAGAAATTAGTAATGCCATACCAATGTGAATTAAAGCTTTTTGCCACCCTGTCATCCAACCAAACCATCTTTCCCAGGGATCCTTCACCCCAGAGTTTCTTTTTAACTCTTCAGAGAGCTTATTTAATTTCTCTATGGCCATAGTGACCTTACCATTAGGACCTGTGTTTTCTGGGATGTATGTAGAACAGGTCATGGTGTCGGGCAGTATTTTACATACGCCCCCTTCTCAGCTAGAATCATGTCTAAGGCCATTCTGTTCTGGAAAGTAATCTGGGATGTGGCCTGCAACTGTTCGGCCAAGCCCTGGAGGGCATCTCTGGTGTAGTTGACAAAGCGTTGTTGGTTATAATAAATGTAATTGATCCAATTTAAATTTTTGTTTGCAGTAACTATGGTAAAAAGTGATTCAAACCCCGCAGCAACCTCATCTCTTGCTTTAAATTCATTAGGCACCCCCCTAGGCACCCCAATGGCATCAATGTAAATGTGGGGGTCGAAACTGCCTCTTACTGGGGCTTCACGCTTAACCTTGGCTTGTGTGTGTATGGACTCATGTATGTCAGGGTGTGTGTCAGAGATAATATGTATGGGCATGATGGCTTTAGCCAGAGTACACTCCCCCCACCATTCCTTGTCCATTCTGGATCTTAGCTGTAAATCCCCACACAACCAGTAAATATCCCCTAATGACCTAGTATGGAATTGCAACAGGTACATAGGGACAGTTCTGTAGGTGGCACAATATCCTTTGGAGAAGTTACCCAAGAACTTACCAATTCCATCATAATTGGCATAACAGGTGTAGTTTCCCTTATAAACCGTAACACCATCTGGGGGTTTGACATCCTTGGTTAGGAGAGGGTATTCTACTGTCCATGCTTTGCAGAGGGACCTATTAAAGTTGTAGTGGTAGGCAAAAAAACTCAAAACGCATTCTTCTATATCTAATGGCAAAGTCAAAGGTGCGGTGCCGAGGTGAGGCCGGGCACCACCACATACATAGCATGCGGTTCTGTTATGTTTGTTGGCATTATATTTCATCCATTCCAACCATAAATTAACATCATTAAAACCTGTTTCAGCTGCCATAGTGTCTTCAAAAGTGGGGTTAGCAATGGCCATCATGTCTTTAAAGGACTGAATGTGTGGTTTTAATGAATTTGAGACCAAATGGGTAGCTCCTTGCCACTCTGGAGAGTGGCACATGTCTTTTAGGTAGAAGTGCCCCAATTTGTTATAGGAACCTTTCTTCCAATACATTCCCATTACATACTGGTCTGCATCCGTTGGGCTGGGATGCTCTATGTTTAGGATTAATTTCATGGGTGTACCTCCTCCAGGCTTCCTTAGAGTCATTCTTTGGAGGAGGGATCTACCATGATCATCTACCTTAGATAAGGCACTTTTGGGTTTGTAACCCCAGGCAGGCCCAGCATTCCACCCTGCAGCCCCCCAATGGTTACAGTTATGCCCCCATTGTTTGTCCACTACACAAACATAGGGGTCTTTTACATGAGGGATATCTCTATAGATGGTTTGTCTAACGCTGAATAAAGCTATTGACAAGCTTTCTGGCCAGGGCATCTTTGTTTCTTGTGACATTTTTAACATTCTAGCTTTTAGGGTGCCATTCATGCGTTCCACTTTGCCACTACTTTGTGGGTGGTAAGGGGTGTGAAAAGCTAGGGTCACTCCCAGAGCAGTCCACATTTCTTTAGTCACTGTTGCTGTAAAAGCTGGGCCCTGGTCACTTTCAATGACTTCTGGAAGTCCAAATCTACATACAATATCTGCGAGTAGACGCTTTGCTGTTGTCTTGGCAGTGATATTGGCCACTGGATAGGCTTCTGGCCAGCCTGAAAACATATCCACTATTACTAGTGCATATTCATGGGGCCCACTCTTGGGCATTTGTATGTGGTCAATCTGAATTCTCTGGAATGGGTACATAGGCTTAGCCAGATGCTTCAAGGGCACTTTGGTTGGTTTTCCTGGGTTGCATTTTGCGCAAATGACACAGGCCTTGCAGAAGTTGTTGACCAGGGTTGTAATTCCAGGTGCTTCATAATACTTCTGTATGAGGGCAGCCATTAAGTCTTTTGACAGATGTGCAGGTCCATGTGCCCATTGGACTACTGCTGGATATAAATTCTTAGGGAGGCAGAATCTAAAGTTGTTGTAGTATACTCCATCCTTTAGGACTGCTCCTCTCTTCTTCCATTTCTGTATTTCTTCAGGGGCAGTTGTAGCTTGGTGTTCCCGTAGGATTCTTAGGTCAGTAGGAAGAGTCTGCAATGTAAAAATAGGAATTTCTTCGTGTCCGGACACTCCTTCATCCACTTCCTGCAATTTTCTTGCTGCTTGCTTAGCAGCCTGATCAGCTAAATGGTTGCCCTTTGCTTCATCTGTATCCAATTTCCCATGTGCCTTTACTTTCAAAATGGCCACTTCTTCTGGGAGTAGGAGGGCATCCATTAGTTCCTTGATTGCAGAACTGTGTTTGACTGGCGTACCGGCAGTGGTAAGAAATCCTCTTGTTTTCCAAATTAAACCGAAGTCATGTGCTACGCCCAGTGCGTATCTTGAATCTGTGTAGATGTTGGCACGTTTTCCTTCAGAGATCTTGCATGCTGAAGTCAGGGCTTGCAATTCGGCTTCTTGTGCAGACATTGTTGGTGGTAAAGATGACTTGATAATTTCATCCTTTGTGGTTACGGCATATCCCGTGTGGTATTTTCCTTCTTCATCAGCTTACCTTGAACCATCCACAAACAGAGTGAGGTCAGGATCTACTAGTGGATCCTCATGCACGGTTGGTAGATGTATTGTTTCCATTTTCATCTGTTCAAAACAGTCATGAGGTGTCTCTGGGTCATAGTCATTTACTATGACCAGATCTTGAAATTCATTTTCCAGGAAGTGGCGTGGCCATGCTTCTAGGTGGTCAGTTGCTGGGTATTTGACAACGCCATTTTCCTGTAGCTGTGATTCATTCATGGTGGCCCATAATTTTGCCATGGGCCCAAGATCATTCCATGATCTTGTTTTTAACTTGGTGACAGGGACATGTGGAATGGCAATCTCCCAATGACGATACAAGTGTTTGAGTTCTGAAGGTAGATGAATCAAGACCATGCTGTTGCCTTCAAAGTCACAGTAGAAGTCTTGTGAAGTAAGTTTCACCTCCACCAGATGATAGAGCTCACCTTCATAGCAAGGTTCAGGAGTGATGTTTGGCTTGTACCACATGGTACAGAAGGCATATCCAGCTCCATCACAGAGAGGAGTTTGTCCGTCATAGAAGGATAACTTGGGATGCATCTTCTTGATGGTACCAGCAAGAAGGAAAACATCCATGATAAACCCATAGTAAATACCCCCCTCAGGTAGTGGGAGAAGGGTGGACGGATTAAGTACCTGACATCTTTGTATGGTGATGTTGTCAGGTAAAAGGAGATGACATTGAAGACGGAGGTGTCTGGCAGGAGAGACATGCTTGAGTTGTACTTGGTTGATGATGGCAGAAATGTCATGAGGGGCCAAAACAACTAGAGGGTGGCCAAGGACCAGGTCTGCAGTTCTTTCAATTAGTTCTTTGGCTGCAAAAACGGCCCGAAGGCAAGAAGGGGTTCCTCTGGCCACAAGATCCAACTGGCAGGAGAAAAATCCAATAGGCCTTTGTCGTCCTCTAGATTCATGTGCTTGGGTAAGGACTCCTGTAGCATGGCCTTGTCTTTCAGAGACAAATAACTTGAAGGGTTTGGTATAGTCTGGTAGGCCAAGAACAGGAGCAGATGCAATGGCACGTTTTAAAGTGCAGAAGTTGTCATGAGCTTCCATGGTCAAGCAGAATGGGTCTGACTTGAGTGCATCATAGAGTGGTTGCATGAGTAGAGAGGCTTCTGGAATCCATGCTCGGCAGTAGGAAATGAGGCCTAAGAAGGCATGTAGGGACTTTGATGTCCTCGGGGGTGGAATATCCAGTACCGCTCTGACTCTGTCACGGTGAGATGTCTAGTACCTTGAGAAAGACAATGGCCAAGGAAGATGACAGTGGGTTGACAGAATTGAAGTTTGAGAAGTGAAGCTTTACATCCTTGTTCTGCTAGATAGCAAAGGAGATTAATTGAGCATTCTTCTGTAGTGGGTATGTCATCTCCACAGAGCAGCAAATCATCCACATACTGGAGCAGGACAACCTCTGGATGGTCAGATTGCCATGGATCAAGAATAGAACACATGGCCTTTGCAAATTGACTTGGAGAATTTTGTGCCCCTTGGGGCATGACAGTCCATGTATACTGTTGCTTTTCATGTGTGAAGGCAAACAGGTATTGGCAAATTGGATCCAGGGGTACACTGAAAAATGCATTGGCCAGATCAATGACTGTGAAGTATTTTGCAGAGGGTGGGACCCCAGAGAGCAGAGTGTGTGGGTTTGGCACAAAAGGGGTGTCCAGGACTGTTGCTTCATTCACTGCACGGAGATCCTGGACCATTCTGTACTTCTCTGGTTCCCCTTTTGGAGTCTTTTTCTTCACAGGAAACAATGGGGTGTTGCATTTTGATTCACATTTAACAAGAGCACCCTTCTCCAAGAGTGCTTTGATTTGAATTGAGATAGCTGCAGCTTGTGCTGGTTTCAAAGGGTATTGTGATTTCCTTGGTAACTTTGCTCCTGGAATGAGTTTTACCACCACAGGTGGAACCTTTAGGTGACCTATGTCCTCTGGGCCTGAGGACCACAGTTTTGCAGGAACTTTTGTCTTTAATGAATCAGGGAAATTAGACCTCAGTTCCTTTGCATCCCCATGGGGTTCTTCTAAATGGAGCATCAGAGGCAGGGAGCACAAGGCTGAGGTGTCAGAAACAGATAGAGGGGTAGATAGTTCTACCTGTCCATCTGGAGTGAAAATGATAGATGCCTGCAGGCGTGAAAGAACATCAGCGCCTAGCAGGTTAATGGGGCATGTGGAGGATACCACAAAACGAGCAAGCAAGCTAGGATAGTTGCCAACCCGTAATGGAGTTGTTAAAGGACTTTGTCTTGGTAGGCCATCCACTCCTACACAGGAAACATCAATTTTTGACAGAAATGAAGGGTCTGGCAGGTCTTGTTCTCGTAGAACACTTCGGGCTGCACCTGTGTCAACAAGAAATGTAGTAGGTTGTCCTTCAATGGGTAAAGTCACAGTGGCAAGTGGCCCCCCTTGATCCCCTGAAGACACTGCCATAACAGGAGTTAATGACACAGGCTTGCCAGTTTCCTAATCATCTGGCTCCTCAACAATTGGAACGGTTTTTGGGGCCTTGGGGGCAGGAGTAGACTTGATCACTTTCTTGGGTTCTGGGCACTCATTTTTGAAGTGCCCTTTTGCCTTGCAATTGAAGCAGAATCCATCTTCGGGTCTGATAGCCTTGGGGACAGTGCCAGGACGGGACACCATAAGGGGAGCTGAATTGGGCTTTCTTGGAGTCTGAGCAGATTCCAGTCCCCTAGCAACTTGGAGTAATGTATCCAGAGGAACAACTCTAAATTCAGGACGTGCAGCAATGATTCCCTTGCGTATAGATTCTTTGATGCCTAGGACAAAGGCCCCGGACAGCATTTGAGAATGAATCTTATTAGTAAGATCAAATCCCAAATCTGTGAACACTTGAAACAGTCTTGCATGGAACCTTTCCACTGATTCTCCTTTTTCTTGTACAATATCAGTAAGGCCAGCAGCCTGATCTGCAAGTTTATCCTTAGCCCAGTCCTTTAGCTGGTTGCAGAATGCTACTCCTGAAGGGTAATCAATATCACTCCCAAGCAAATCTGTGCTGAGGTGGCGGGCTATGCTGGGCCAGTATGCATCTCCGGCTTTTATGGCACAAATGCTTAGTAAATCTCGCCATGCGGCGGAATAGGTCTTTTGGATTTGGACTATCCCTCGGTAAAAAGGCATTGGTTGCTTCTCTGGGTCAGGGAGTGATTTCATCAGAGCACTAGCCTGAGTAGGAGTAAAAACATATTTAGGAGGAGCCTGATCTCCCCTGCCCATATGTCCGAAGGGATCATCGAGGGAACAACGAGGCTGAGGCCCCATGGCGTCCGGTGAGCCCTGGTAACCATGAGAGCCGGCCTCCTCATACTCATCTTCGTATGTGACCTGGACCCCTCTGGGAAGTGGGGCCGCTTGAGGTGTCAGGACCGGGGGAAATGAGGGGACCCCGGATGCCGGGGTGGCCAGTGGGTTATGGGCTTGGGGTGAGAAATCACCAGGAAGTACCGGCATTAGAGGTGCTGGATTACTGGGGGCCGCCATATTGGAGGCGTGAAAGGAAGCTGCGTTAGGGTCAAGGGAGGTAGTGGCGGCCATGTTGGATGTGGGCACATCCGGGGTAGACTGTATCGGGATGGACATGGACGGGGCCTGGGGTGTGGCTAGGGAAAGGAAGTAGGGATTGTTTGGATAGGACAGGGCCAAGGGATAGGGGAAGGGGTATGGCCAGGCCATCTGGGCAGGGGCTACGGCGGAACCTGGGGAAGGCGGGATAGTTGGGCAGGTACCAGGAAGGGAGGTGGGATATCCGGGGTAGGGGAGTGAGGGTGGGGAGGCGGGAACTTGGGTTGCGGGACTGAAACGGGTGTAGCAGGATGGGTAGAAGCAAGTGAGGAGGGGTTAGTAGACTGGGTGGATGTAAGTGGGAGTGTAGGATTATTGACGGAGAGAGAGCGTAGAGAAGGAATGACGGATGAAGTAGTTTAATTAGACAGGGAAATTAGTGCAGGGACGGATGAGGGTGATGGGAATGATAGGGATGATGGGGGGGGAAATAAAGATCCATCAGAATTCAGGACCGGGCAAACAGGGGAGATGACGGAATGGGTGATGGGAGGGTTAGGGGTGGGGAGCATGGTCAGCTGAATGTCACTCATTGCTGACTGAACCTTGGGAATGGACATCCCCTGGGCGCCATTTTGGGGCGCTGGCTGAGGGAATGCCCCAGCAACATAATTATTATGATATACAATTATTATGATATACATATTATGATATACATACATTTTAAACCTTTGTGATCTATTTCTTCCTCAACCCAACCTTCCTGCTGAATAGCTCTTGCTACTCTGTACCAGGCTTCTGCTGTCCGAAGCAAACCATTATCTGTAAGCTTGCCTTTCTTCTCTGTTAGTAATCTGCGCCAGCTCTCTGGCTGTAATCTACCACATGAAGGCACAGCAATTCTACACACTTTAGCAATCTTTTCAACTCCCTTAACCATCTCTTCACCCTCTCTGTCTTCAACTAGATCACAAGCTAACCAGCCCTTACTGGGCTTATCTAATCCCTGTCCCATTCCCCCTATAAAAGGCGTCCCAGATATAGAGGAAGGAAAATGAAACAGAGTGTCTACAATGCTCGACTGCCACTTGAGGGTGGGTCCCCACGTGCGTCTTCCCAAAACGTAGACTAGTCACTTATTCCGCCTACCCGAGGTAGCCACGGACTGGAGCGAGGTGAGAAGTGTGTGACCAATCACTTCTCTCACAAGAGAAATAGGAGGGGAAAGTGTAAATAACACAGGAAGTAGAGTAAAAGTAAAAGTGAAAGTAGAGACAGACACAGGAGTTTGAATGACTCCCAATTAAGACCACAATTCAATTGAAATACAGTGCATGCATCACAGTTCAAACAAATTCAACAGTAATCCCTTTCCTTTACTCATGTGACCAAAGCCACCTCCCTCAACCTCGTAGTGTCCCCGCTTGGAGAACGACTTTCGTAAGTCTCACTACCAGCGGGCACGGAAAACGGCTAACACCGGCCCGAGATCCGTATGCCTCCCCCGTTACAGCGGTCCGATAAACGTGACCACCACTTCCCTCACTCCCGTAGCGCCCCTACGGACCCACCCGTAAGTCTCACTACCACGTGGTGATGGAGACAGCAATGCCTGCCCGAATCCACGCACCACAAATAAAATTGGAATGCCACCAGCCTCAGCGCTCAAGGCTGGAGGATACCACCTCTCTGCAAGCAGAGCAATGTGCACAATGAGGCTATCAAAGTGACACCATGGGGAATCCCCAGGAAGCAATGAGTCTACACCCTTCCACAGACTCCCCCCACCTCTTTTTCCTTACTGCTGCAGCTACCCAGCACCTAAAAGAGGTAAACAGGCAAAAGAAGACCCCCAGGAAAACTTCCACAGGTCCACCCCCCTTTTTCCCTACAGCCACAGCCACGTGGCTCCTAAAAGGGGTAAACAGGCAACAGAGGACCCCCAGGCAAACACCCACAGGTCCACCCCCCTTTATCCCAAAAGGGGTAAACAGGCAAACACTCTACCCGGGCACTTACCGTATATACTCGAGTATAAGCCGACCCGAATATAAGCCGAGGCCCCTAATTTTACCCCCAAAAACTGGGAAAACTTATTGACTCGAGTATAAGACTAGGGTGGGAAATGCAGCAGCTGCTGGTAAATTTCTAAATAAAATTAGATCCTGAAAAAATTATATTAATTGAATATTTATTTACAGTGTGTGTATATAATGAATGCAGTGTGTGTATGAGAATACAGTGTGTGTATGAGAATGCAGTGTGTATGTATGAGAATGCAGTGTGTGTGTATGAGAATGCAGTGTGTGTATGAGTGCAGTGTGTATATGAATGCAGTGTGTGTATATGAATGCCGTGTGTGTGTATGAGAATGCTGTGTATGAGTGCAGTGTGTGTGTATGAATGCAGTGTGTGTGTATGAATGCAGTGTGTATGCATGGATGCAGTGTGTGTGCATGAATGCAGTGTGTGTGCACGAATGCAGTGTGTATGAATGCAGTGTGTGTATGAATGCAGTGCGTGTGTGTATGAGTGCAGTGTGTGTGTATGAATGCTGTGTGTATGAGTGCAGTGTGTATGAGTGCAGTGTGTGTGTATGAGAATGCTGTGTGTATGAGTGCAGTGTGTGTGTATGAATGCAGTGTGTGTGTATGAATGCAGTGCGTGTGTGTATGAGTGCAGTGTGTGTGTATGAGAATGCTGTGTGTATGAGTGCTGTGTGTGTGTATGAATGCAGTGCGTGTGTGTATGAGTGCAGTGCGTGTGTATGAATGCTGTGTGTATGAGTGCAGTGTGTATGAGTGCAGTGTGTGTGTATGAGAATGCTGTGTGTATGAGTGCAGTGTGTGTGTATGAATGCAGTGTGTGTGTATGAATGCAGTGCGTGTGTGTATGAGTGCAGTGCGTGTGTGTATGAGTGCAGTGTGTGTGTATGAATGCTGTGTGTATGAGTGCAGTGTGTGTGTGTATGAGTGCTGTGTGTGTGCATGAATGCAGTGTGTGTGCATGAATGCAGTGTGTGTGCATGAATGCAGTGTGTGTGTGTGTGTGTGTATGAATGCAGTGTGTGTGTATGAATGCAGTGTGTGTATGTGTGTGTGTAATGCAGAGTGTGATGCAGAGCCTTGGTGGGGGGTGGGCATTTTTATTTTTTAATTATTATTTTAATATTTTTTTTGTTTCATTACATTTTTTTATTATTATTATTTTTGTATTTTATTATTATTTTTTATTTTATTATTATTTTTATTTTATTATTTTTATTTTTTTATTATTATTAATATATATATACACATTTTTTGTCCCCCCTCCCTGCTTGCTAGCTGGCCAGGGAGGGGGGCTCTCCTTCCCTGGTGGTCCAGTGGATGGGCACTGTGTAGGAGGGGGCTGTGGGGGCTGCAGAGAGATGTTACTTACCTTTCCTGCAGCTCCTGTCAGCTCTCTCCTCCTCTGCCGGTCCGTTCAGCACCTCGGTCAGCTCCCAGTGTAAATCTCGCGAGATTTACACTGTGAGCTGACAGAAGAGCTGAACGGACCGGCAGAGGAGGAGAGAGCTGACAGGAGCTGCAGGAAAGGTAAGTAACATCTCTCTGCAGCCCCCACAACCCCCAGTCTGTATTATGGCAATGCAAATTGCCACAATACAGACAATTGACTCGAGTATAAGCCGAGTTGGGGTTTTTCAGCACAAAAAATGTGCTGAAAAACTCGGCTTATACTCGAGTATATACGGTAAGCTAAAAACAGACCAATACAAACACACCCAGGCAACAGATAGGCAAAATGCAGGTGAACAGGTGGGTAACAATAAGGCAAGATATTACCTGTCTTTGATGTCCTCCCGGTAGCAGTCACAGACACTGGGACGGGTCAATCAAAGGGGCTGGAACATACCGGCTAGGCTCTGCAGCAGTCTCTACCGTGTACTGGGAGGTGATCAGTCTCCTTTCCTTCCCCCAGGATTCCTCCGTCCAGCAGCGTCTTCATAGGACGGCTTACCGGCCAAAGGCCATAACCCGGTGCCCCACGTTGGATGCGCCAAATTGATATAGATTGTTTTAAGCAAACAAATATGTTTGAATGTCTATCTGTTCCTGTCCAAATCTGAGATGATTAAATTGCGTATACGCAGAAGTAAATTCACACTGACATACGGAGTTCAGGTTAAAAGTACTTCAAGAAAATGTAATGGCATCTGGTAAAAAAGCAGTAGTTAACCCATTGTTGGCCCTTATAAGAGCAATATTACATCATCATTGAATATCAAGATAACAACAAATAAACATCATTAATTGGGTTAAGTGTTAAGTGGCTATGTCAATATCCACCCATCAATATTATTAATTGGCTCAAGTACTAAGTGGCTGGCTAAGTGTCCTCCCACCGGGAGGTGGCGTCATCTTGGACACGGGTGTGGACACGATGGTTCAGGCGCCATCTTGCTTAGCACGAGGCTTTACTCGATGGGAGGGGGGCTTTAGGCGCCATTTTGAGTGGTTAGTGATGTTATATTCGAGGTTAGGTTCAAGGCTTTTTAGAGAATGGACATTTCATTAGAGCAGTTTCTCATGATCTAGCTATGGTATACTTTGTTTCATGTTACAGGAACTTGGTAATTCCGGTGTTAGTCATATCCTTCTAGAAAATACATTCTCATTCTAATATTCTAAATGCTGTTAGGAAAATCTGTCATATTATGAAGACAATGGAGTTAATGAGAAATTTAATTAAAGAAATTTAATAAAGGCTTTAATAATTCTATAACACCATCTATGGCCTCAACGGCCAAGGGTATCTCTTTCTCTCTGATGGGAATGTTGTTTTTCTTAACAAAACAAGAGTCTATGAAATTTTCAGCTGCCCCGGAGTCAACCAGAGCGTATATGTGCTTAACTATGCAACTCTCTCCCATATGTAAAGAAACAGGGAGAAGCAAACGGTTAGGAGGCAATTTAGGAGACTTAGATATCACACCCAAGGCCAGTCCCCTATAAGGTCTTAGGTGCGAGAGTTTTCCGGAAGCAAAGGACATTCCTTTACCATATGGTCTCTCCTACCACAGTATAGGCAGAGTCCGTCCCTTCTCCTATGTAATTTTTCAGTATCAGAGAGTTTGGCAACCCCTAATTGCATAGGTTCCTCCTCCGATACTTTAACACTCTCAGGTTTATCAACTCTGGGGTTAATAGGTGTTCTTAGTATAGAGCCTGTCACGAATCCAATTATCTATATCAATGAGGTAGTCAATAAGGTCCTCTAATGCAATAGGAAGCTCCTTAGCGGCTACCTCATCCAATATAGTGTCAGATAAACCTTCCATGAATGCAGTAGTTAACCCATTGTTGGTCCAATCTACCTGTGAAGCAAGGGTACGAAACTGAATAGCATAGTCAGCCACAGACCTAGAACCCTGTTTAATTCTCATTAATGCTCTTGCGGCATTTTCTGACCTTTTCGTTGTGCCAAGTTCTACGAAAAGCCGTAAGAAAACTATTGAAATCATGCACCATAGGTCCATTAGCCTCCCAAATAGGATTTGCCCACTCAAGTGCTTTATCGGTAAGCTGGTGCATAAGGAACTCCCACCTTAGACCTTTCTGTGGGAAAGGAACATGGATACATCTCAAAGTGGAATTCTATTTGATTAATGAAACCTCTGCATGTCTTAGAGTCCCCTCCATACCTAGGAGGAGGTGTAAAATTGCCCGAAGTATTAGGCAAAGTAGATACTTCAGAAAGAAGAGGTGTAGGTGGGTTAGGTGTGGTTGCTGGAATAGTTCTAGAAAGGAGCGTCTGGAGAGCCTGGGCTATCTGATCCATATGGTGATCCTGCTCTACAAATCTAGCCTCATGAGACGCCATCTGCTGAGCCAAATCTGTGGGGTCTATGGCCCTATCATAATGTAACAAAAATATACCCCAACACGCAGGATTCAACTAAACAGAAGACAACACAGAGGGGAGATACGTCTACCGGACCTTAGAGTGGCAGGACTCAACGTATATAGGAGAAGTACAGAGTCAGGAGCGATCCGAGGTCAAGGGCACAAAGAGGCAGCGTAAACTAGGACTAGCCGGGGTCTGGTACACAGTAAACAGCAAGCTGGCAAACAGAACAGATAAGGATAAAGAGATAACGTAGTTAGAAAACAAAGCCAAGGTCAAGTACGAAGGAACACAACTGAATACAACAAGCGCTAAAGAGAACTGAAACAAAATCCACGATAGGGCAAGGAACTAAGGGAAAAAGGTGAGTATATATATCTTAACATCTATTTTGATTGATCCCTGTCACATCCACGCCCCCAAAAGGTAAGTGTATGGGGAGTGTGGCATGACAGGGACCAATGGGAGGCCTTTGCCAATTTAGGCTCCCACTGTCCCTTTAAGAGCACGCCCAAGACCCGCGGCGTGCTCTTAGAGTCAGGCGGGACACAAGATTGCTTCTCGCGGTCACTGCCCGCCTTCCTGTTGCAGCCGTCGGATGTAATTGTGATTAAATATCAATATTATCAAAAGCATTTATATTCATCTTAATTTGTGATTGATCATTTAATGGCAAATAGTGATCTAAAACCTGTAAATATCACAGATTTTTGGACCTTTGGGGTTGGCCTCTGTATTGCCATATGTATTAGCATTCTGGCGGGGACATCAGATCTGGGAGCTGCAAAAGAACAATGTCTGAAGGCACATTTAAAGGCTTTCAAGAATAAAACAAGCTGTGCTTTTTACCTTCTCAGATACATTTCATGAGCAGGATATCTCAAGGATTTGGTGTACGTTTTCATGAATATCTTTTAACATAATAAAACTAATAAATATGTTAACCACATTTTCTTTACAATTGTGTATTTTTAGGTAAAATGTTAGATTTAGAGACAATATGCATAATAGATGCACTCGGTAATTTCACTACAAAATAATCTACAACAATCAACTTTGCCTTCTTTTTTTCTCTATATTACTCTTGTGTTGTGAGCACTGTGGTACATATAGATTGTTAAGAGAGCATGAATTAGATAACAACTCAACACTTAGCCATGAATGTTTTTTATGTGTATTTGTTTCATCATATCTCCACAATTACTGACTGAAACATTGTAATTCATGTAGCAGTAGCCATGCTACATGTTGAGGATTGTGTACCATAAAAACTTTGCCAATTGGTTAGCAGTCCTATCACGGCTACACAGTGCGTCAAGAGTTTCAACGAGGAGCTTCCAGAAAATACCTGAATGTTTATCCCAGCCATCTATAGAGAAGATGTGGTAAGGAGGCAACAATGTCAAATGTACAGTAAAAAGCTCAATGCAGTATCAAGGAAAGTATAGACAGAGTAAAAGATGAAAATAGGTAAAGATCAAGAATGGGAAACAGACACTGAAAATATATGCCTTGAAAAAAAAAAGCAAACTAAGGAACCTAAGGAGAGGACGTGAGATATAGTTATAGAGGAAGTAGTAACACAGGAAAATAATAGCTGGAATCAAGTTAGGAAGGAAAAGAAATGGAGACAAAGACAGAGGGGAATTAGGGCCAAGCAGTTTATTATGCAAAGATGGACAAAAGCACATTATAGAACAGCAAAGTTTATTGTATGTGTAGAAGCCCTATAAAGGGTTAAATGTGAAAGGGTTTATAAAATACCACTTCCTGTCTCAATGGAGATTCTTGGCTGATATCAGCATATCTAATGGCTAGTGTAGGACTCACCTTTTGAGGCTTGCCTTGACGTGGCAGGTGAGCTTATATATTCAAATTGCCATTGGAATAAAACTAAAGAGCCTCCATTTTGTTTAAATGTACATAGGGATCTAGGCCAGAGCGCAGGTAACATTCTCTTTGTTTTTACTATGTATTTTGAGCTGTTGGATACTAAGCTACTGCTGCTGTAAGCCCGTTGCTTTATCTTTGTGTTTGTACATTATAGAACTAGCATACACATGTAAATAACATGAACTATAAAAGAGAAAGCACCCTGGACTAGAAACCATGACGTTTTATTGGCTGGGGGTGTAATTGCTATAACAACGCCCCCAAAACATGAGACAGAGGTGATTTTGCCTCCATGTCTCATTCACAATATCATGACACAGGTGCCCATGTGCCACATCATAAAAAGGATCCGACAGGAGCTGGAAAAATGGCGGTCTGCCAGATCGAACCACCAAGGTAACACTGGCCTCCCTTTTATATACACACAATGAATTAAACTGCAGCTACTCCAGGATTACCTATGTGAGTGGGATCACAGATACTGTTAGCAGTGGAAGCCTAGCACTTACAGTGGTGCGTTGGTGGGTGTGAGTGAGTGAGTGAGTGAGTGAGCAGAGGTAACAAAACCAACCATGAAACTGTCCCGTGGTAACACACAAAAACTGTAAGTGACAAATAAGTCTTACCAGCTAATTGAATGGCAAGATGTCTTGAAACCAAGTCTTCCAATTGTGAAGATCACAATTCATTGTTATATGGACATTTTCCCTGTTACAATAAATATTAATATTCAGCAATAACTGTCCTGATTGAAGTGAGTTTTGCTAACATAGAAATCCTGCCAGGGACAGACATTTACATTAATAAAAGAAATATACAAAATGGAAAATATTTAGCATATTCTGAAAATCCCCAGATTGTTAGACTAGTTCAATATATTTTCATCTCTTGCAATCTTACCTATGTAGCATATCTAACTGTCCTATTTAGAAAGCACAAAGACATGTATTAATATACATAATCACAGGAGTGTCAGACACCATAACAGATTTACTGACGGTACTATTGAAGGTCATTAAAGTAGCCCCTTGAAAAAATCATATTTTGCCCAAATACACTCTTAGGCCAAACATTCCAGTACTCAATCTCTCAATTCAGAGTAACCTATTTTGGGGAATATTAATTGAGAAAAAAGGTGGCAAGATGCTAAACAAGAAAATACATTTTATTGGTTGCTATGGTAATTAATGCAAATGGACCACTTCATTAAATTATGCGTTTATGTATTTATTTACACTACTCAACCACAACAATAAAACCAATGTAAGGTGAATTGAATAACATTAATTATATCATTGTAATGATACCTGTCAAGGAGGAGATAAATTAGGTAGCAAATGAACAGCCATTTCTTGAATTTCATGGCAACTTCATAAATAACTGGGTAAGAGCATCTCCAAAACGGCAAGACGTGTGGGGTGTTCCTGGTATGTAGTGGTTAGTACCAACAAAAAAAGTGGTGCAAGGAAGCCAATGCATCGGGTTCATGGGCTCCCATAATTTACATGAGAAGTGAAAGTTAACTCATCTGGTCCAATAACACAGAAAAGCTACTGTAGCTCAAATTGCTAAAAAAAAAAAAAAAACCAACAACTTAATGCTAGACATGATAGAAAGGTCAGAACATACAGCGCATCACAGTTTGCTGAATATGGGGCTGTGTAGCTGCAGAATGGTAAGAGTGCCCTTGAGGAACCCTGCCCTCCCCATTCCTTCAATGGGGACATGAGTGTCAGAACTGGACCATAGAACAATGGAGGAAGGTTGCCTTTTTCTTATAAATCACACTTTTAGATCAGGAGGATGGCTGCGTCATTTACCTGGGGAAGAGATGGCAGCAGGATGCACTATGGAAGAAGGCTGGCAGAGGTAGTGTTGTGCTCTTGACAATGTTCTGCAGGGAAGCCTTGGTCCTGGCCTTCATTTCGCCTTCATTCTTTAATATGTACCAGCTACCTAGAGATTGTTGCAGACCACATACGCCCTTTCATGGCAATGGTGTTCCTAGATGGCAGTGACCTTTTTCAGCTGAATAATTCACCCAGCCACACTGCAAAACTTGTTCAGGAATGGTTTGAGGAACATGCCAAAGAGTTCAAAGCGTTGCCTTGGCCTTAAATTTCTCCAGATCTCAATCCAGTTGTGCATCTGTGGGATGTGTTGGAACAACAAATCCGATCCATGGAGGCCCCACCTTGCAACTTGAAAGACTTAAAGTAAAGATATAGCACAAAATACAGATAAGAGTGTTAGACAAAAACACAGATATAAGTAGTAAGGCTAAATAATGAAAGTAGATGAAAAGTAGATAAAGAGCGATGAAAATGGGTAGCTCTAAAACTGGAAAAAGGGTCACCTCTATGAGTTCATAAAAATGCAGATATCACTTATATAAATAAGATGGAAAAAATATAATACAATAAATAACCAACAATCAAATATAAATAGATAAATAGATTATGATAAAATACAGGACTAAAAAAAGCCCCAAAATGTTAGAAAAAAAACGATATCAGAAAATGATATTAAAAAAGGGGGAGGGGGGAGAATAAAAATAATAAGTCCACAATCACTGTAATGAATAAGTCAACAAATGTTAAATAAAATAGGTCATAATAAGTCCACAAAAGATAAAATAGAATCCAGATAAAAAACATCAGTCCACAATATGTAGCATAGATGACACACAGTGGCGTGACCCTTATGGCACTATAATATAACTGTAAATATAACTGTAAAAGTAAAAACAAAAATGGAAAAGAAAAGTGGTCCAGGGACTTCAGAAACAAAATGAGGCACATGAGCGCCGTTTTGCGGCCGTAGGATGCACACCGGGCTAACAATATCAAGGTCCTGGGCATCCCGGAGGACATCCCACAGGCTGAAATGCCACATTTGCTAAGACGCCTACTAGCGGTCCTGCTATTATCACGGCAGGCTAAAGCAATTACCTTGGATGGTTTCTTCCGTGCCCCAAAGCCGACCTCGGCACCAGCCGCGGCGCCACGGGATCTCATCATGCGGTTCCAGCACTACTCTGACAAAACCGCAGTATTGGCCGCGACCAGAGACTCTTCCCCCTACAAATTTGAATTGATGGAACTATCTTTTTACATGGATCTCACTGGGGCACATTGGCATGGCGGGGGTCACTTAGACCACTCACAGCGCTCCTGCAGAAACACGGATTAAAATATAAATGGCACCAAACTCGCACATTGCAGATCCTGCACGGAGAAGCCGAACATGAGGTACGGGACCTCCAGGAAGCTAGAGCTTTACTATCTACACTGGGACATCCACAGGACTCTCTGATTGCCATTGCGCCCCAGGGAGCAACCAAGCTGGCACACAGATGGAACCCTAAAAGAGTGACACCCTTCGTCCCTCGCGGATCCATGGCAGACCTGAACGGGTCTGAAATATGCCTGACACTAGACAGTAATATGCCAGAGCTTTTAGTTAAAATACTTACCTGTTCCATAGTCACAGTTATGTTATTAGGCTGTTAGTATTAACTGCTTGTCTGTTTCTTACACTCCTCTAAATGGACGGTTCATCGACCAAAGTACTTCCCTCCCCCGCCTGACCCTAGTTTAACATGCCATTCGAGAATAACCCAGCTATTGCCCAGTGTAATTATTAACAGCAATAGGTGCAACTCGCCCTACACGAAATGACCTGGTGGTACCACACCAGTGAATAACCGCCAGCAGCACTCACTTAGTATCAGGATGGAACATACAAAATCCTATGTTTGTTTTCCTTAGGGCCTTTGTTTTTTCTTTCTATTTCACCTTTTAAAAGTAATGCCTTCACATTACCTGCATGTATATACATACATAGGTTAGCGTACCCACGCACAAAATGTATCCTCAAATGTTCTCTACCAGCATTCTAGCTAGTCACTCTCATGTAAAAATGTATGACTGTTAAAGTTGTGACTTAAATATGAATATTAATTTAATAATTAATATATAATAATTAAGCAACAAATAACAACATTAATATTTTTTAGAGTTCGGTATTATGGTTGAATATATAATAGGAAATACACAAAACATTGTAGTATTAAATGTATATTTAATATAATTATAATAACAATTAAACACATGCTAGCAGAATGTCAATTTACCATAATAATTACACAATACAAAACTACAAAAGGTTGCCACACGTTTTACAAAAGGCTATTACAATTGCTAATTTATATTACTTACAAGGCCCCAGCCCTTTGGCTGGGGTTGTCAGAGCTGGTACTACATCTTAGGTCCAGTCAGGTACAGGCAAAAAGAGACAGAGTTTCTCCTACATCTGGTTTTTATTCAGTGTAAGTAGGCTGGCCTGTGATGTCACTGCCAGAAGCACATGTCTTCCTACACACTGCCCCTAGTGGTGCCTCCAAAGCATTACACTAAATATGCTTTATTTATGATGTAAAGTCATTAATTAATTGATACCATTACAAACCACCCTTTGACTTATGTCATAAAACAAGCATTTATAAAACCAGTACATTTTGAATCTTCCCCATTTTAACACTACCTGCCCTACAACAAAACCCACCTTTTGAAGAACGATACCCATTTACCCATTAATTATTACCCATTCACATTTTATTTCTTATATAAATGTTCACCATTGAGCACATGCATTACCAGTTGGGAAACCTTGGCCTAAAGTAGGCACATACCCACCCTTATAATAATGAACAACTCAAACCATGTTTTATTAGATTAACCAATGATATTGTGTTCATGTGAGGATGTGTTTTGGAGCTTAATATAGTATTAGACACCACAAACTCATAACACCTATGAATCATGGCACCGACCGACTCGATTTCTGTAGCCTCTGGCTGGTCTGTGTGCCTGGAATTTTCACAAACATTAGTCCTGGAAACTGGATACTCTATTCTTCGACAGTCTCATAGAACATACGCATAGAGACAGGGATGAATGAAATAATTTGAGCAAACAAGGACGTAGGATTTTTGTATTTACAGTTCATGTGTGCAGGGACTTCTGTGTGTTTGTGGTCAATTGTCACAGTATCCTGCTCTGGCTGTATTATTTTACCTACTCCCATCACTCGCAGCTTCAGTAACAGTTCATGTGATCAAGGACTTTTGTGTGTTTGTGGTCACATTGTTTTGTTTTTTCTTTCTTCATACCATTAACCACCTTGACGTAACAGTTTCCTGCTCCTGATGCATTTTGTTCCGACTCTCACCACTCTTAGCTGCAAAAATTTTTTCTCCTTACAGCAACAGTTGAGCATAGTGTCCAGTGCTTCTTCTTAAAATATCCTTGCTTGAAAGTTCTTGAATGAAAACACAGGCAATGACGAACACAAACATAAATGGCAAATAACTGTGCCAATCATCACAAGTACCATTTGATTGTGGTGTCTTAACCATATTTTTCCCTATGGCGTTTGGATAAATACCTACATACCTCTCTTCACATCCAGCACACTCCTGATTCAGAGATAAACACAATATCACTACTGTATCTACCAATTTAACCCAAACACTCGTTATTACTGCTGCATTTACCAAGTTAATCTAAACACTCGTTATCACTGCTGTATTTACCAATTTAATCTAAACACTCGTTATCACTGCTGTATTTAACCAATTTAATCTAAACATTAACCAAAACAATTACATTCCTATTTACCACCCTTCTATTTAAAAATGTATAGATAACCCAAAATGCCTACTTTCTCTTATCCCTCTTATCACTCTTCCGTTTTTTGTTTGTTTTTTTGAACTGCAACCACTCAAATCACTTTACACAGACACAAATCAAGCACCTACTGGACAATGGGGTTCCCTCGTTAGAGCCCTCCCACCCCAGTTCGGTTTACACAAAAATACCCCCTGGTCCCTATGGGTCAATTCCCCCCTTTCCCAGGCAAGCATACATACATACAACAATAATACATAAGGGTTTCAATTGCAATACAATCACTAGAAATAAGAGAATAGTATGCACAAAATCATAGCATAGACATGTTAAATAGACAATAAAATAAAACATTCAATAGCTCATCAAAGGTCAACATTTAGACACTGGTCTCCATCTGATATTCTATCTGTGTTCCAATGTCCACCTCTGGTTTCTGCTACATCTGAAAAGGTTAGAAAACAGATCAGGATTACTTTCCTAGTCACTTATAGCGTATACTGCAAATATTTTACTTAGAATATATATATATATATATATATATATATATATATATATAGAAAGTAAGAATCAGGAGCACTCGCTTGGATTTTTCAGCAGTGGATCAAGTGTTTAATCACAACTTTAACATCAACGTTTCGACCCCTCAGGGTCTTTATCAAGATAGTGATAATGCACATAGCATACAAATATATACACAAAAGTGAGTGATTAACTTACCCCACCTGTGTGAAGTGATTCCGGAAGTGCAATAAGCCGGGCGAAGTGTGTGAGGAAAAATGAGAAAGTCCGTATCATGACGTTCATGCGTGCGTGCGCGATGACGTGCGTGCGTGCGTGATGACGTGCGTGCGTGAAAACGTGCCCCCCCGCGTGATGACATCATCACGAGAATAATACCTCATAACCATGGTAACAACACAGTCCCAGTGTAGCTACCCATACCAAGGAGGAACCAATTAAAAGAATTAAAAGAATTCTATATACAGTTAGAGAGGGAAGAAGATATATAGACATGTGTAGTCATACCATAAATAAGACCCACAATGGTAACTAAGTAAGCAAACCCAAAGGAAGTGCGGACATAAGGTGAGTATGTGTACTGAATCCAACCCAATATATGGGAAAGTAAATCCTAAAATAATAGGATCTAAACCAGGAAAATGCAATAACGCAAGTGCCCATGAGACAACATGGAATGTATGTGCATATGTAAGTGTGGAAGAAATGTAAGAAATCTGACAAAAGTGTGTGTATAAATCTGAAAGTGAGATCTGGAATGTGTGAACCATAAGAAGGAGGAATAAGTCCTACCCTGCAGGTGAACCAATATGTGTGAGAGCAAAGAGAAAAGAAAGACACAGACCAAAAAGAAATAGACAAGTGAAGAAGTGAACCCATGAAGATACCTCCGTCCTTATAGTAAATACAAGAAACCCCAATGAAAACACATAACAACATAAACAAGTCTGCATCCCCAGGTTAAATAATCTATAGCTATAACCAATTGGTAGACCTCACTATAAGCCTGTCTATATATACAAAAAAGTAAATAATACTAGCCCCCTATCTCTTGAATAGGAGAAAGCCCATAAGGATAGAACAGCTTGTCAAATATCTCCATAATAAACCCTCACTGCCCTCCTAACCTCAAGATCTAAGGAAAGAAGGAAAACAATATAAAAACCCTACATAGCAGGACATAGCCGATAAAGAATTGTACAAAAGAATGTATACCAAAGCATACGTCTTAATTATAGACGTATGGCCCGTCTCGAGCCAGCCTGGCCCTGACGATAAACTTCTCTAAACAAAAACTACAAACCAATACATGATAGTGATCAGCTTTTAAAAAACGGAAGATCCAAATCAAAGGAAAAGAGAACAAAACCAATCTAGATAATCTAACGAGTATCTAAAAATGAAGAAAATGAGATATACTCATTAAGTCCCCTGGGTTGTAGGGTGTCCAATCGTTTGATCCAAAAGGTCTCTTTCTGGAGTAGTAGTTTGGATCGATCCCCACCTCTCATGAGGGTTGGTATCACATCGATGGCGATAAATTTCAAGGTGGGTAGTCTATGGTTAAATTCCAAGAAGTGCTTGGCCACCGGCTTGTCTGTTTTCCCATCTCTATAGGCTGTCATAATTGATGATCGGTGCCCCCTGATTCTGTCTCGGAGTGTGAGATCCGT
Source organism: Pelobates fuscus (assembly GCF_036172605.1). NCBI lineage: Eukaryota > Metazoa > Chordata > Amphibia > Anura > Pelobatidae > Pelobates > Pelobates fuscus. Next base: position 255,761,840 of record NC_086318.1, read on the forward strand.
CTTCCCCACGTAGCATAATCCACATGGGCATGAGATGAGATATATCACGTGGTCTGTCAGGCAAGAGATATAATGATTAATCTTGTATCTAGTGCCCGAGTGTGGATGTGCAAATGTAGAGCCAGGTAGCATATGTCCACACGTGACACATCCCGTACACCTGAAGCACCCCATCTTAGTGGGTTTAGTAGAAGTCAGCTTTTCCCTTGGTAAATCTGTTTTCATCAGTAGATCCTTGAGACTTTTATTCCTACTATAGGCAATTCTAGGGGGATTGGAGAAAATGGTACTCAGAGAGTTGTCAGCAGATAGAATATCCCAACGTTTTTTAATACTCCGTGAGATGTTCCCACTGGCTGAATTGAATGTCATCGGGATCGTAATTTGTGGGACATTGTATCGGGTGGTGCCTTTGACATAGATCTCTCGTGCCCGTTTAAGGGCTTGTTCAAGCGTATCCTTATAGTATCCCCTTTCCAGGAATGCTCTTTGCATCATCCCAAGTTGTGTTTCACAATTTGTGCTGTCGGAATTGTTCCTCAGTACCCTGAGGAATTGGGAGATGGGTAAAGACTTTTTTAATGCCTGAGGGTGAAAGCTCGTGGAGTGCAATAACGTATTCCGGTCAGATGGTTTCTTATATAGGCTGTAGCCAATTTTGTTGTGACATTTGTATACTTCTACATCCAAGAATTGTATCTTGTCAGTGCTCCAATGAAGTGTGAGTTCCACAGGGGATTCATCATTATTGATCACGTTAATCATGGACTGTAGTTCTTCCACTGCTCCAGACCAAATAATAAAAATATCGTCCACAAACCTGTGGTATGAAATAATGTGGGCACTAAACATATCCAAAATCTTGTTACGCTCAAAGATGTACATGTAGCAGTTGGCGTAGGATGGAGCTATGGCCGATCCCATCGCAGTTCCCCGAAGTTGAATATAGAAATTCTTTTCAAATCTGAAATAATTATGAAACAATAGAAACTCCAAACATTCTATCAAGAATTCTATGGGGGGGCCATGGTAACAGTTGCTCTCGCATAACCAAGTACGAAGTGCTGCCATCCCTGCATCATGCGGGATAATCGTAAACAGACTTTTCACATCAATAGTAGCAAATATTACTGGTGAATCGGGTAAAGCGAGCTCTTTGATCTTCCCCAGGAAATCCTGAGTGTCCTTCAGGGATGTAGGTATGGTCTCAATGCTAGTTTTACAATGGTAATCCACAAATTTAGCCAAGGGTTCTAATAGACCCCCTCTTGCCGAAACGATCGGTCTGCCCGGAGGTGTATTGGGGTTCTTGTGTACCTTCGGTAATGTGTACAATACCGGGATTTTCGGGTGTTCATTTATCAGGTATGCCGCCGTGTATTCATCAATCCATCCTGAAGCCATACCTTGGTCCACTAATGTTCGAAGTTTTTTCAAAAAAGAGGTGGTAGGATCAAAGGTGATCATCTGGTATGTAACACTGTCACTCAATTGGTTGAGAATTTCAGCTCTATAATCCGAGTAGTTTTGGATTACTATGGCACCTCCTTTATCCGCTGGTCGAATCGTTATAGTATGGTCTATCTTCAGATCATGCAATGCCATTTTCTCCCCAGCAGTCATGTTTTCTCCCATAGGTTTATGCTGGAGAAGAGTCTGGTTTATATCTTGTCGGATAAGTTGTCCAAACGTCTTAATTGAGGCCTGAGAGGTTTTCGGTTCCCATGTGTTCTTCAATTTAAATGGATGTTTTTCTTTATTGCCCCATTGGTCCCGTGTAACGTTCAAATTAAGAGTACGGTTCATCTTAAATAATTCAACATCTAATGCGAACTTATCTGGTTTGGAAAATGGTACAAATGTCAGTCCCTTGGACAGTATGCTAATGTGATCCCTTGTTAACTGTTTAGTTGATAGGTTGAATACGGGGTTTATTTCTTCTTCATTGGTGGTTTGGACCTGAGTTTTATAGATCCTGCCCCTCTGTCCCCTCCTGATGGGTCTATGTTTGTGTTTGCTCTTGCTGCCAATATTGATGATGGTGGGTCGTTGGGGTGTTGTCCCCCACCTAAAAAATGTTGGGAGGAATCATATCTCATTTGGGTTCCCATTCGTTGCCTTGAGTCTGCGCCCTCAGTTTCAGACATTGATTCTGCAGAGCTAGTATCAATGGACATGAATTGTGGTTTCCTAATCCTCATTTTCTGCCGTGGAAATTGCGGTCTCCGTCTCTCTCCCCCACATAACCAGTGATATACCTGATGATGCGTGTAATCGTGATCAACCTTTGCCAGTTTTTGCTTTTTGAATTTAATCAAATCGTTTCTATATCGCATAATCTCATCTTGTAGTTTAATCATCTGTTGTGCAGAAGCTGAAGCCGTTATTAGTGATGTATTGGATGTTTCCACCTTGTTGATCGACTCTTTGACTACCACCAATTCATTCTTCACCTCCTCCACAGTGATAATCATCCAATCTAAAGCACACTTATTGGCTATACCAGCCCATTTGCGACAAAATTCAGGATCACCTTTGATCCTACCACCTCTTTTTTGAAAAAACTTCGAACATTAGTGGACCAAGGTATGGCTTCAGGATGGATTGATGAATACACGGCGGCATACCTGATAAATGAACACCCGAAAATCCCGGTATTGTACACATTACCGAAGGTACACAAGAACCCCAATACACCTCCGGGCAGACCGATCGTTTCGGCAAGAGGGGGTCTATTAGAACCCTTGGCTAAATTTGTGGATTACCATTGTAAAACTAGCATTGAGACCATACCTACATCCCTGAAGGACACTCAGGATTTCCTGGGGAAGATCAAAGAGCTCGCTTTACCCGATTCACCAGTAATATTTGCTACTATTGATGTGAAAAGTCTGTTTACGATTATCCCGCATGATGCAGGGATGGCAGCACTTCGTACTTGGTTATGCAAGAGCAACTGTTACCATGGCCCCCCCATAGAATTCTTGATAGAATGTTTGGAGTTTCTATTGTTTCATAATTATTTCAGATTTGAAAAGAATTTCTATATTCAACTTCGGGGAACTGCGATGGGATCGGCCATAGCTCCATCCTACGCCAACTGCTACATGTACATCTTTGAGCGTAACAAGATTTTGGATATGTTTAGTGCCCACATTATTTCATACCACAGGTTTGTGGACGATATTTTTATTATTTGGTCTGGAGCAGTGGAAGAACTACAGTCCATGATTAACGTGATCAATAATGATGAATCCCCTGTGGAACTCACACTTCATTGGAGCACTGACAAGATACAATTCTTGGATGTAGAAGTATACAAATGTCACAACAAAATTGGCTACAGCCTATATAAGAAACCATCTGACCGGAATACGTTATTGCACTCCACGAGCTTTCACCCTCAGGCATTAAAAAAGTCTTTACCCATCTCCCAATTCCTCAGGGTACTGAGGAACAATTCCGACAGCACAAATTGTGAAACACAACTTGGGATGATGCAAAGAGCATTCCTGGAAAGGGGATACTATAAGGATACGCTTGAACAAGCCCTTAAACGGGCACGAGAGATCTATGTCAAAGGCACCACCCGATACAATGTCCCACAAATTACGATCCCGATGACATTCAATTCAGCCAGTGGGAACATCTCACGGAGTATTAAAAAACGTTGGGATATTCTATCTGCTGACAACTCTCTGAGTACCATTTTCTCCAATCCCCCTAGAATTGCCTATAGTAGGAATAAAAGTCTCAAGGATCTACTGATGAAAACAGATTTACCAAGGGAAAAGCTGACTTCTACTAAACCCACTAAGATGGGGTGCTTCAGGTGTACGGGATGTGTCACGTGTGGACATATGCTACCTGGCTCTACATTTGCACATCCACACTCGGGCACTAGATACAAGATTAATCATTATATCTCTTGCCTGACAGACCACGTGATATATCTCATCTCATGCCCATGTGGATTATGCTACGTGGGGAAGACGGATCTCACACTCCGAGACAGAATCAGGGGGCACCGATCATCAATTATGACAGCCTATAGAGATGGGAAAACAGACAAGCCGGTGGCCAAGCACTTCTTGGAATTTAACCATAGACTACCCACCTTGAAATTTATCGCCATCGATGTGATACCAACCCTCATGAGAGGTGGGGATCGATCCAAACTACTACTCCAGAAAGAGACCTTTTGGATCAAACGATTGGACACCCTACAACCCAGGGGACTTAATGAGTATATCTCATTTTCTTCATTTTTAGATACTCGTTAGATTATCTAGATTGGTTTTGTTCTCTTTTCCTTTGATTTGGATCTTCCGTTTTTTAAAAGCTGATCACTATCATGTATTGGTTTGTAGTTTTTGTTTAGAGAAGTTTATCGTCAGGGCCAGGCTGGCTCGAGACGGGCCATACGTCTATAATTAAGACGTATGCTTTGGTATACATTCTTTTGTACAATTCTTTATCGGCTATGTCCTGCTATGTAGGGTTTTTATATTGTTTTCCTTCTTTCCTTAGATCTTGAGGTTAGGAGGGCAGTGAGGGTTTATTATGGAGATATTTGACAAGCTGTTCTATCCTTATGGGCTTTCTCCTATTCAAGAGATAGGGGGCTAGTATTATTTACTTTTTTGTATATATAGACAGGCTTATAGTGAGGTCTACCAATTGGTTATAGCTATAGATTATTTAACCTGGGGATGCAGACTTGTTTATGTTGTTATGTGTTTTCATTGGGGTTTCTTGTATTTACTATAAGGACGGAGGTATCTTCATGGGTTCACTTCTTCACTTGTCTATTTCTTTTTGGTCTGTGTCTTTCTTTTCTCTTTGCTCTCACACATATTGGTTCACCTGCAGGGTAGGACTTATTCCTCCTTCTTATGGTTCACACATTCCAGATCTCACTTTCAGATTTATACACACACTTTTGTCAGATTTCTTACATTTCTTCCACACTTACATATGCACATACATTCCATGTTGTCTCATGGGCACTTGCGTTATTGCATTTTCCTGGTTTAGATCCTATTATTTTAGGATTTACTTTCCCATATATTGGGTTGGATTCAGTACACATACTCACCTTATGTCCGCACTTCCTTTGGGTTTGCTTACTTAGTTACCATTGTGGGTCTTATTTATGGTATGACTACACATGTCTATATATCTTCTTCCCTCTCTAACTGTATATAGAATTCTTTTAATTCTTTTAATTGGTTCCTCCTTGGTATGGGTAGCTACACTGGGACTGTGTTGTTACCATGGTTATGAGGTATTATTCTCGTGATGATGTCATCACGCGGGGGGGCACGTTTTCACGCACGCACGTCATCACGCACGCACGCACGTCATCGCGCACGCACGCATGAACGTCATGATACGGACTTTCTCATTTTTCCTCACACACTTCGCCCGGCTTATTGCACTTCCGGAATCACTTCACACAGGTGGGGTAAGTTAATCACTCACTTTTGTGTATATATTTGTATGCTATGTGCATTATCACTATCTTGATAAAGACCCTGAGGGGTCGAAACGTTGATGTTAAAGTTGTGATTAAACACTTGATCCACTGCTGAAAAATCCAAGCGAGTGCTCCTGATTCTTACTTTCTATCTACTGGCCTGGAGGCACCCTGGTAATATACATTGCATATATGTTGCTTTAAGGTTGAGTGCCAGAGTCTGGACTATATATATATATATATACACACACACAGACATGTAAACACACTCCTTCAGCTTTTCATTTGATAAATATTTTTTTTTTCAACAAGATAACTTTCTTAATTTTTACAAGGCTCTTAAAAAAAACAATAAGCTAATAGCTGCTTTCTGCATCTTCTCTGCAATTCAGGAAACACATTTCTAGCCAACCTAAACATGTTTAATAACTCTCCACCCTTTGGTTAAATTATAGAGGAGTGAACCACAACACCTCTTCCGCCTCTGAAAGGATATAGGTCAATATGTCTCAAAGTTCAACACTTCTGACAGCTATGAGTGACTCCCTATTAATTTCTAGCCTTTCCACGGACATGCTTGCACCTCGCGGCTAAGGGCCTGCACAACTAACCATCCTGTGATGGCAGTGGCTTTCCGCATGGGGGTGACCGCCCCCGCAAAATTATAGAGGAGCAAACATACAGCAGCCTCTTTTCCGGCTCGATTAAAGGTTCTGGGCCAATATGTCTGCAATTTAACCAGTACACTCACGTATCACTTATTGTATATTTCCTGGTCTCTCAGGAATTTCTATTAAATAGCGTATCCCCTTCCCAGGGCAATATACAACAAAAACTAGTCACCAAGGGTCTCTATGGTCATGATAGGCCGCCCTACCACTAGTGTAATACGCCCTTTTTTTAAATATATTTCCTGGTCTCTCAGAGATTTAGCCTATCCCTTTCCCAGAGCAATATATATAAACAATTACAAATAAGTTACAAAACGCTACTTATAAGTAATACAGGGTTTCAAATAATATAATAATACAGGATAGAACTGCACAACAACTATTGGGTATGCTCCCCCTTATCCGGACACGTTTAAATACCCCCTAGCTCAGGTTCCCCACCCGCTACTGTAACTAAAATCACAGCCCACGTTATGGAGGTTCACCCGCTAGGCAGATACACCCTAATTCAAAGCATGGAAATATTAAAATCAGTTATAGATGGCTTCTAAAATAATATAAATCTTAATCTGAGCCCATACACTTACTTTGTTAAAAATGCTAACTTGTTAAAATATTCAGACTGAATAGGACAAAGGAATTATTTTACCATTTTTTCAGTTCATTTGTTACCAGTTCCTGAAATTCCATCATATGTCCAGTAATTCCTTAGTCCTGGATAATAAAGCTGAAAAACACTCCACAAATTGATCAGTTTAGGTAATTACATTTACAAAACAATGCAGTTTATTTTTCTCATACAGGCAAGGCCACCCACCCCCAACAAGGACAAATTCTCCCCCAGCTGTAGCTGAAAAGCATGGTCACACAGCTGTTAAAAAAATCAAAGGTGGTCTCTCCTTCATGAGTCAAAATCATATATATATTTATACTAATATTCTGTGTATACGCACACATAAATCTATTATTCACTGAATCTGCTTTACTAAACGTATCTTTTTCTTAACTACTAATACATTTTGTCCAAATCTCTTTTCAACTAGACAAATCCATGAATGCCAAACAAATGTAAATTAGTACACAAACATGGTCAAATTTAGCAATAAAACCTGGAGAACTAGTTTAGTGAAAAGTCTTTTCCTATGCAAATGGTAGCAAACAATGAAACTAGGCCTCAACTCATTCACACCATGTGGTCAATGGTGGATTAAAATCCACATGGTCAGACAAAAAGTAAAGTATATTTTTTTCTATATAAAAATGACCAAAGATTGGTAACAAGCAACACAATAATTCATCACTATGTTCTACAGCAAGAGATACATTAAAAACAAATATCTAATCCCTATTTGCTATCTATATTCATTCCATTGAAACCAGATCATCAATTTATTCACTTCTATACAGACAGACAATTGACTCTATGTATTAAACAAAATGCATAACTTTTGTATTTTCCCTAATATTCCAGCATAATCCCATATCTTCGTCGCCAAGTGTTAAAGTTGTGACTTAAATATGAATATTAATTTAATAATTAATATATAATAATTAAGCAACAAATAACAACATTAATATTTTTTAGAGTTCGGTATTATGGTTGAATATATAATAGGAAATACACAAAACATTGTAGTATTAAATGTATATTTAATATAATTATAATAACAATTAAACACATGCTAGCAGAATGTCAATTTACCATAATAATTACACAATACAAAACTACAAAAGGTTGCCACACGTTTTACAAAAGGCTATTACAATTGCTAATTTATATTACTTACAAGGCCCCAGCCCTTTGGCTGGGGTTGTCAGAGCTGGTACTACATCTTAGGTCCAGTCAGGTACAGGCAAAAAGAGACAGAGTTTCTCCTACATCTGGTTTTTATTCAGTGTAAGTAGGCTGGCCTGTGATGTCACTGCCAGAAGCACATGTCTTCCTACACACTGCCCCTAGTGGTGCCTCCAAAGCATTACACTAAATATGCTTTATTTATGATGTAAAGTCATTAATTAATTGATACCATTACAATGACATTGCTTGTCTAGACCAGAACATATAGTTCAATATTTTCTTTATTATAACAAAAAATGTGCCTAGTATCTAAAACCACATCTGTATACTCATCTGTTTAATGCTCCGTCTGCATCAACCGTTGTCGTAGTGCAAACCTGAATGTTTTTTCATGCACAACCTAAATAAAGAATAATAAAAAAAAAAGACAGTCTGCACTACAACCTGTTGCAGTGATGCTCCAGATAGATGAGATACTAGCTGCCGGCTAGTGCGATGAGTCACTGTTGTGTAATGCGTCTAACTCCCCGTGAGTTTCCTTACACGTTTCGTGAGGATACTGCCTCACTTCATCAGAGGCTGTGATGGCAATAGGGAAATAGGGAAATAAATACATGACAAATACTTATTAGAAGTAATTATCATACCGTATTGCAATGGAAATTCATATGACTACAAACAATCAGAGCAAAAAGGGACCATAGGTGTTAACTACATAAGTGGACACATGTAATTATGATAGTCTAGAGTCTCTTATAAAAAGCATTAAGCTCAAAGTCTATGTTGAAACCCCTGGGAACTAGAGTATTCAAAGTAAAAATATCCACCTAGCTTCCGCTTGATTTAATTTCTTCTCTAGATCTCCCCCTCTCCAATGTACATTAACTTACTCAATGGGTAAAAATGGTGGAGCCACCGGATCTCTGCCATGAAAATCATTAAAATGTTTTGTAAGGTTATGTGTCTGTAGATTTTTTCTGATATGTCGTATGTGTTCTGAAACTCTCACTTTCAGTGAGATATTTGCATTGAAAGACTTAAGGATTTGCTGCTATTGCATTGCCAGATACTGCAGGACAAGTTCAGAAGTCTTGTGGAGTCCATGCCTCTAAGTATCCAAGCTATTTTTGTAAAAAAAAAAAAAAAAAAAAGGGGGGGGGGGGGACCTGCATGATATTAGGCACTTATTTTTAATGTTGTGGCAGATCAGTATATGTATTAATGTAAGAATGAGTGTGCACATATTATATATTTTTTCACTGCATGTTGGGTGAAGGGAGCCTATGGAAATAGATGAGTATGTAGGATGAGATAACTGAAAAGATTGGCATTAACTTCTTTCAGAGTTGCTGTTTCTGGGGTTAGTTCTTCAAAATGTTCCTCATGCCCTGTAGATGCTGTCAAGCAGTGTATTTGACAAGTGATTTAAAGGGCACTATAGTCACCAGAACAGCTACAGCCTAATGTAGTTGTTTTGGTGTCTATAGCATGTCCATACAGGCATTTTGTTGCAAACACTGTCTTTTCAGAGAGAAGGCATTTTGTTACATTAGTGCATAGCAACACCTCCAGTGGCATTTCTCAGATGATCACTGGAGGTGATTCCTGTGGGAGTGCTGCACAGTGTGCAGTGCTGCTGTTTAGAGAGGGGGCAAGGGGGGAGCAGGGGGCAGGTACCAAAAATGTGTTTTTAACACTATAGGGACAGGAATATATGTTTGTATTCCTGACCCTATAGTGTTGCTTTAAGTCAGTGGGACATTTTTGCAAATCTTTAATATCACTTTGTTGTTAATAACATACACATATGTGTGTATGTGCACTGATTTTCCAGTTTTCCTATATTTATTCAGCCATCTACATGCTATTGTCTGAATGTCCTTTTCTGTGCCTGTGCTATTCTCCACATCTCTTTTCCTTCAAACAGCTTGCCATGCCCCTTTAACACTCTAAGGGAAAAACTTATTATTTACATAAATACTTCTCTTGAAATGATTACAAAGTCTTGTCTTTGAAATACCTTAACATTTTACAACTCTTAAATCAATTTAACAAAAATATTGATTAATCTTCCATTTCCTCAAATAGATTTGGGCTTCAGTGGCATCCATAATCTCCATTTATTATTTTTCTCTTTCCAGTGAAGGAAAATAAGCATTCAGCAATTCATTTTTTATTATTTTATTTAAAATATTGGTTATTTAAGAGAGAAACTTATTTACCCCCGTCCCCTTCCCTCCCTCAAAAAAGAAAGAAAAAAAGAATTCAACTTTGTTCGTTCTCCACAGCTCAGCTGTACGATTTATATTTGCCTTGGCAACAGATTTTAAATCACTTTTTCTTTTTTTCATGGGAACTGTTTGGTAAGTGCAGACATTAGCGCTGAACGCTTTGTGTGTTTTTTTTGTCTCATCTTTTTTCTTTTTGCCTGGTTTCTGTGTCTGTGTGTGCAGGCATGCATTCATTAATGCAATTCCTCAACATTCAACAAGAGAGCATCATAAACAGGGGAGGGGGGCCCTCATAAATATTTAGATTCTTCAGTCTACATTCCAAACTGGGAAATAATGAAAAAAAAAGTGTATTTAGTAAGGCCCTGGACTTACTTAATCTGCATGTGAATTAAAACTGGTATAAAGAAATGAAAAGTAGACTACAAACTCTATTATCTCTAGGGGGTCATTCATCTTCTTTTTTTTATTTTTTAGTCAATACAACCTCGGGCTTCCTTTTTTATTTTATTTTTCTGCGCATGACCAAACAGAAAAGCAGGGAAATGCTACAGATTTTGTTCTCATATTGTTTCTATTTCATTATGTCACACTGGTTTCCTGTTGCTGCGTTTAACCCTTTGAATATGCTGTTTGTTACGTAATGGTCTGTTTGCTACTTTACAAGCTTTAGTTACAACGAAAAAAAGTTTGTAAAAAAAAAAAAACATTTGATTGATCTGGTGTTGTACCTACAATTTACATTAATGGAATTTATAATGTTTCCAGTTGCTAATACTCTCATTTACAATGATTGACTTTTTAAGCATACAGAGATGTTCTGCATCATTTTAAAACATTCTACATTTGCTGACTTGTAGCATAATTGAAAAACACAGCATCATTATATGAGCTGCATGAGTGTTATTTTTATCCGACATGCATCTTTTGTGCTTTTTTGTGATTGCAAAGTAAAAAATGAATTCCTTACATTTATCATCAGAGAACTGCTTTTTAATGAACCACATAAAAGTTTTCCTTGCAAAACGGAAGGAGAGGATGATGTTTATTCATCATTTCTCTTACATTAGCTTTCATGCCAAGATCAAAATGGCTTTAGTTTGGGATTCATTTGCCTATAATGTTACCTAATTATTTGCACATGTAACCTGCATACATAATAATGTATATATAACATATTAGTAAAACAATCAAACAAACCAATGCCAGAAGACATTTCTAGGAGTCTTATTCCTTAAAATTGATGCTTCCAACAGTATTTTTTTTAAGTATTTTTTTTTCAGTCTGATAGATTAGATACGCCACGTATTCCACATTCATATTTGGCAACCAAAGGAATATATTATGTAATGTATGAAATCTATCAAGGAGGGGCACTCACAAAACTCGGAAGCTAAATATCTGTTTCTTGCAAGCTACATCGAATTGGTGTTTCATGTCATACTTTTTTAAAGGAACACTCCATTGCCCAAATACAAAATAAATAAAAATCACAGTTTAGTAGATACAATACAAATTAAAATGTGCCTGCATTTAATTATGCATGTTTTCATTTGCATTATATCTAAAAAAAAAAAAAAAAAAATAGCAAAATCTGCAATTCTCTTGTCTGCTGCCTTTGCAATCCCTCCTCTTCTAACACCACCCAGACTTTTGTGGCTGTCCAATCTAAGACTTCCCATTGCAGCACAATGAGAGGTCTTTGCAAGGCAGGTGCTCTGGGCAATTGCTGCCTCTTTAGTGTAGTGCAAATAACAACCAAACAAGAAAGTAAAAGAACATGTCAGCTTGAAAATCCAGGAGCTGTTGCCAGTATAATTTATAAAAGTGTCAATTTCTATTGAAATCTGCACTGTTTCCAAAAAGAGGACACACTTTTCACACATAAAATCTTTCAGCAAGCTAAAATGCTTTGCATTTTAAAAATTGATTTGCACTACACACCTGCAGGAGGATAAATTCCACTAAATAGACCCTGAGGAGCCAAGCAGGGCCTAGGCAGGAACAGGGACATGTAAGTGTGAGGGGAGTGTGTACAGAGGAATGTGGTAAAAATGGTTTGGGATGTGGGTGGAGTAGTTTGGGTAGACGGGTGTACCAGTATAAATAGGTTGCTATATTGCAGTACAGCAGCTATCTTAATTATCAGTTGGGAAAAGCTTGGTAATTGCTTGTTGTTGCGCTAGATATACCTGATTTCCAAGTGCTGTTTGCGACCAGTGTATGGATATCGAAGCTGTTCTCTCTGCCCTCAGAGTTGAGGCATTACAAGATGGGGGACTGCACCTGGCTCATCTTCAGGCCTCTGCGGTTGTTGCTGCCTCCCCTTGCAGCGGTAGTGGAAGTCCCGAGTGCCGAGTTTGGCCACCGGAACAGTTTGCCCCTCAAGGGGAAGCTATGGGCTCTCCTGGGAGCGGAAGTGCATACCTGGCCTCGTGAGTTTGCAGGTCTGTGACCATGAGGCTCGCTTCACCTCCCTTGCAGGCTTTGGTCACTACTCGGACAGCGGTCGGCCGCTGTGGTCCATGCCCGCTTATCTTCCCCTTCTCCAGCTCCAGAAGCTGCAGTCCTTCTTCCCGAGCCAGCTGGTCCACGGCTATGCAGACTGATGGTGCTCCATTGCAGCCTTTCTATGGCTGCTGAGGGCTTTGTTTTGGCTGGTGGGCTGGGGGGGCCCATTCTGGGTGAGATGTTGGTGGCTTCTGCCCCAGCGGTCCCTGTCTCTCCTGCACCCGTGACAGGTATGCCGAGTGTGAAGGTAGCGTCAGCCGCTCATGGGGTGGCCTATATGTGCTGGTCAGGCCCTCTGGGGTTGCATTTGCTCCAGGAGGTGTGACACAAGATTTGGAAGGGGAAGTTTGTTGAGATTTTCTCCCTGCTCCCCATGGAGGACTTGCCCCCTCCTGAGAAGGAGTCCAAGGACTCCGTTAAGGATAAGGACAACTTTAGGTATCAGAAGATTCCCAAAACATTTGGGAATTGGATCAGGGCCTTCTCGATCATCGCTAGTGATGCACTGAACTGTTCGCTGGCGAATAGTTCCTGGCGAACATAGCGTGTTCGCGTTCGCCACGGCGGGCGAACACACGCGAGATTCGATCCGCCCCCTATTCGTCATCATCAGCAGACACATTCCAGCCAATCAGCAGCAGACCCTCCCTTCCATACCCTCCCACCTCCGGTACAGCATCCATTTTAGATTAATTCTGAAGCTGCATTCTTAGATAGAGGAGGGAAAGTGTAACTGCTGCTCATTTGATAGAAAATGTATAGCTAGGCTAGTGTATTCAGTGTCCACTACAGTCCTGAAGGACTCATCTGATCTCTGCTGTAAGGACAGCACCCCAAAAAGCCCTTTTTAGGGCTAGAACATCAGTCTGCTTTCTTTTTTTTTTGTGTGTGTAATCTAATTGCAGTTGCCTGCCTGCCTGCCTGCCTGCCTGCCTGCCAGCTTCTGTGTCAGGCTCACAGTGGATACTGTGCCCACTTGCCCAGTGCCACCACTCATATCTGGTGTCACAATAGCTTGCATTTAAAAACAAAAAACATTTTTTCACTGTAATAGATTAATTAGCAGTTAGTTGTCTGCAAGCGTCTGTGTGTCAGGCCAACAGCGTGTACTCTGCCAGTGTGCACAGTGCCACTCATATCTGGTGGCACAATAGCATGCATTTAAAAACCCACAAACTTTTTTTCACTGTAATAGATTGAATAGCAGTTAGTTGTCTGCAAGCGTCTGTGTGTCAGGCTCATAGTGGATACGGTGCCCACTTGCCCAGTGCCACCACTCATATCTGGTGTCACAATAGCTTGCATTTAAAAACATTTTTTTTTTCACTGTAATAGATTAATTAGCAGTTAGTTGTCTGCAAGCATCTGTGTGTCAGGCCAACAGCGTGTACTCTGCCAGTGTGCACAGTGCCACTTATATCTGGTGGCACAATAGCGTGCATTTAAAAACCCACAAACTTTTTTTTCACTGTAATAGATTGAATAGCAGTTAGTTGTCTGCAAGCGTCTGTGTGTCAGGCTCACAGTGGATACTGTGCCCACTTGCCCAGTGCCATCAATCATATCTGGTGTCACAATAGCGTGCATTTAAAAAAAAAAAACTTTTTTCACTGTTATAGATTGAACAACAGTTAGTTGTCTGCAAGCGTCTGTGTGTCAGGCCAACAGCGTGTACTCTGCCAACCTCTGCCAGTGCACATTGCCACTCATATCTGGTGTCACAATAGCATGCATTTAAAAACAAAAAACTTTTTTCACTGTTATAGATTGAATAGCAGTTACTTGTCTTCAAGCGGGTGTGTCAGGCCAACAGCGTGTACTCTGCCAACCTCTGCCAGGGCACATTGCCACTCATATCTGGTGTCACAATAGCGTGCATTTAAAAACAAAAAACTTTTTTCACTGTTATAGATTGAATAGCAGTTAGTTGTCTGCAAGCGTCTGTGTGTCAGGCCAACAGCGTGTACTCTGCCAACCTCTGCCAGTGCACATTGCCACTCATATCTGGTGTCACAATAGCGTGCATTTAAAAACAAAAAACTGTTTTCACTGTTATAGATTGAATAGCAGTTACTTGTCTTCAAGCGGGTGTGTCAGGCCAACAGCGTGTACTCTGCCAACCTCTGCCAGGGCACATTGTCACTCATATCTGGTGTCACAATAGCGTGCATTTAAAAACAAAAAACTTTTTTCACTGTTATATATTGAGTAGCAGTTAGTTGTCTGCAAGCGTCTGTGTGTCAGGCCACCAGCGTGTACTCTGCCAACCTCTGCCAGTGCACATTGCCACTCATATCTGGTGTCACAATAGCGTGCATTTAAAAACAAAACACTTTTTTCACTGTTATAGATTGAATAGCAGTTAGTTGTCTTCAAGCGGGTGTGTCAGGCCTACAGCGTGTACTCTGCCAACCTCTGCCACTGCACAGTGCCACTCATATCTGGTCTCACAGTAGCTTGCATGCATAGTACCACTAATCCCCCAAAAAATGACAGGCAGAGGCAGGCCACCCCGCAGGGGCCATCGTGGTCGTGGTGCTGTGATTCCCTTTTTTCCTAGAATAATGCCCAGTTTTCAGAGGCCACGTACCCTGAACTTGAAAAGTTCTGAGGACATAGTTGACTGGCTAACACAGGACACTCAATCTTCTACAGCCTCCGCTCGGAACCTTGACGCACCATCCTCCTCCAGCTTAGCTTCGGGCACCTCTCAAGATACCACTCACCCGCCTGCCGCCACCACCAACTCTAGCACCACAGCCGCTTCACTTGGTATGTCAGAAGAGTTATTTACACATCAGTTTGAAGAAATGAGTGATGTGCAACCATTATTGCCAGAGGATGTAGATAACATGGATATGTCTCAGGCAGGCAGCATTACACACATGGACGTACGGTGTGATGATGATGTTGTATCCGCTGCTGCTTCCTTTGCTGAGTTATCAGATACAAGTGAAGCGGTTGATGATGACGATGCGTCCATGGATGTCACGTGGGTGCCCGCTCGGCATGAAGAAGAACACAGTGAAAGTTCAGATGGGGAGACAGAGAGGAGGAGGAGACGCGTTGGAAGCAGTGGGAGGTCGTCTCAAGGAGCTAGTGGCACAGTCAGACAGCATGCATCGGCACCCGGGGTCAGCCCGACAGCACGCCAATCAACGCATGCTGTGTCCACCACCAGAATGCCGTCATTGCAGAGCTCAGCAGTGTGGCATTGTTTTTGTGTGTCTGCCTCTGACAACAGCGATGCCATTTGCAACCTGTGCCAAAAGAAACTGAGTCGTGGGAAGTCCAACACCCACCTAGGTACAACTGCTTTGCATAGGCACATAATCGCACATCACACCGCCTATGGGATCAACACATGAGTACAAGCAGCACACAAACTCAAAGCCGCCATCCTCCTCCTGGTCCAGCATCTTCAGCCACATCAACTACTGCTGTCCTCCGTGCCCCCTCTCAACCATCCACCACTCCGTCTCTCGCCTTGAGCAGTTCCCGCTCATCTGCCCACAGTCAGGTGCAGGGCCGGACTGGGAGAAAAATTCGGCCCGGGCATTTTTCTATCACAGCGGCCCACAAAGGGGGCGGGGCAGAGAAGGTGTGTTTTGTCATCACCAATGACAAGCACGCCCCCTCTCAAAGTGAGCATGTTGGTTCAATGCTCTTCCAGGGCAGACCATGCGCAGAGCTCTGCTAAAGATCTCCAGCATGAGAAAAAAAGCCCTGTATTTGTTCTGCACAGCGCAAGCAAATTTAATAACATGTCTCTCCTTGCAATTTGTCTCTGGTGTCTCTATAAATGGATACCCGGAGACAAAAATGCTAGGAAAGAGTACTGTGCATGTGTTTGGAGCCTGCTTGTGGTATTGCGTGTGTGTAGAGTGAGCTGATTGTGGTGTGGTATTGTGTAATAAGGTTGGTTTTAGTCATGTTGTGTTTTTGGTGTTATGTGATGCATATGTGGCTAGGGGCTGTAGAGAATGTGTGTATAGGTGTGTACATAGTGTGTGTGTGTATAGGTGGTGTAGTGTTTGTAGAAAGTGTGTGTTTAGGGGTGTAGTATGCGTTTGCTTACAAGGAATCTAGTGTGTGTATAGGGGATCCAGAGTGTGTGTGTGTTAAGAGTGTAGTGTGTGTGTGTGTGTGTATATGTGTATGTGTGTATATATATATATATATATATATATATATTTGGAAGTATTGTGTATGTGTGTGGTGCAGTGTGTTGGGGGGTTCTGTGTGTATGTAAGGGGTGCAGTATGTGTGTGTGGTGGATGCTGTGTGTGAGAGTGCTGTGTGTGATGTGTGTGACAGTGCTGTGTGTCAGAGTGCTGTGTATGCTGTGTGTGACAGTGCTGTGTGTCAGAGTGTTGTGTATGCTGTGTGTGTGAGTGCTGTGTGTGTGAGTGCTGTGTGTGTGAGTGCTGTGTGTGAGTGCTGTGTGTGAGTGCTGTGTGTGATGTGTGTGACAGTGCTGTGTGTCAGAGTGCTGTGTGTCAGAGTGCTGTGTGTCAGAGTGCTGGGTATGCTGTGTGTGACAGTGCTGTGTGTCAGAGTGCTGTGTATGCTGTGTGTGTGAGTGCTGTGTGTGAGTGCTGTGTGTGATGTGTGTGAGAGTGCTGTGTGTGAGAGAGCTGTGTGTGATGTGTGTGAGAGTGCTGTGTGTGATGTGTGTGAGAGTGCTGAGTGTGATGGGTGTGAGAGTGCTGAGTGTGATGGGTGTGAGTGCTGTGTGTGATGGGTGTGAGAGTGCTGAGTGTGATGGGTGTGAGAGTGCTGAGTGTGATGGGTGTGAGGGGTGTGAGAGTGCTGAGTGTGATGGGTGTGAGAGTGCTGAGTGTGATGGGTGTGAGAGTGCTGAGTGTGATAGGTGTGAGAGTGCTGAGTATGATGGGTGTGTGAGTGCTGCTATGTATAAATGTTAGAATGGATTGTGTGTAAAGGGGGGGCTGTAAATAAACAAATAAATAAAGGCCATTATTTCCCCCCCCTCCCTTCTTACCTTTAGCCTGGGAGGGGGGGACTGGTACCTGGGACTGGGAGGCAGAGTGGCAGTGTTCCCTGGTGGTCCTCGTGGTGAGTGAACTCTAGCCTGCGGGCTAGAGTTCACTCTCGCGAGATCCGGTCGTTGCCATGGCAACGCTCCGGATCTCGCGAGAGGAACCCGGCGGAGCTGCAAGTTAGAGCTCCGCTGGGTCCTCTCTCCGTGCAGGCTGGCTCCCTCCCTCTCTCTCCCCGCCGGCGGCCGCATTGGATAGCATGTGGGCCGGTGAGGGAGATCTTTGATCTCCCCACCGGCCCGCCATGGAATACAGCGGGGCCGGCGCTCGGATAGTGCCGGCCCTGCATAGACCGGCAGGGGAGATCCTGGGACTTCCCCTGCCAGCCTCGGCCCACGCCCACCGCGGCCCACCGGGCATTTGCCCGGTGTGCCCGATGGCCAGTCCGGGCCTGGTCAGGTGTCTGTCACGGACATGTTCAAGCGTAAGAAGCCAATGTCAGAAAGTCACCCCCTTGCCCAGCGTCTGACAGCTGGCTTGTCTGAACTATTAGCCCGCCAGCTTTTACCATACAAGCTGGTGGAGTCTGAGGCGTTCAAAAAATTTGTGGCTATTGGGATACCGCAGTGGAAGGTACCCGGACGAAATTTCTTTGCACAAAAGGCAATCCCCAACCTGTACACGATTGTGCAAAAGGAAGTAATGGCATGCCTGGCACACAGTGTTGGGGCAAGGGTCCATCTGACCACTGATACCTGGTCTGCAAAGCATGGTCAGGGCAGGTATATCACCTACACTGCGCATTGGGTAAACCTGCTGACGGCTGCCAAGCATGGAATACGTGGCTCTGCAGAGGAGTTGGTGACACCGCCACGACTTGCAGGCAGGCCTGTTGCCACCTCCTCTACTCCTCCTACTCCATCCTCTTCCATCACCTCCTCGGCTGAGTCCTCTTCTGCTGCTGCGTCTTGCTCCACGTCAACGGCACCCCCCAACTCCCCAGGTACTATTCCACATCCCGGATACGGCAGTGTCACGCCGTCTTGGGTTTGACTTGCTTGAAAGCAGAGAGTCACACCGGACAAGCACTCCTGTCCGCCCTGAACGCACAGGTGGAAAAGTGGCTGACTCCGCAGCAACTGGATATCGGCAAAGTGGTTTGTGACAACGGAACAAATTTGTTGGCGGCATTGAAGTTGGGCAAGTTGACACATGTGCCGTGCATGGCACATGTGTGTAATCTGATCATACAATGCTTTGTGCATAAGTACACAGGCTTACAGGACGTCCTGAAGCAGGCCAGGAAGGTGTGTGGCCATTTCATGCGTTCCTACATGGCCATGGCGCACTTTGCAGATATCCAGCGGCGAAACAACAAGCCAATGAGGCGCTTGATTTGCGACAGCCCGACACGTTGGAATTCAACACTCCTAATATTCGACCACCTGCTCCAACAAGAAAAATACGTTAATGAATATTTGTATGACCGGGGTGCTAGGACAGCCTCTGGGGAGCTGGGATTTTTTTTGCCACATTACTGGACGCTCATGCACAATGCCTGTAGGCTCATTCGTCCTTTTGAGGAGGTGACAAACCTAGTCAGTCGCACCGAAGGCACCATCAGCGACAGCATACCATTTGTTTTCTTCCTGGAGCGTGCCCTGCAAAGAGTGCTAGATCAGGCCATAGCTGAGCGTGAAGAGGAAGAGGAAGAGTTGTGGTCACCATCACCACTAGAAACAGCCTTATCAACATCGCTTGCTGGACCTGTGGCAACGCTGGAAGAGGATTGTGAGGAAGAGGAGTCAGAGGAGGAATGTGGCTTTAAGGAGGAGGAGGAAGACCAATCACAACAGGCATCCCAGGGTGCTCGTTGTCACCTATCTGGTACCCGTGGTGTTGTACGTGGCTGGGGGGAAGAACATACCTTCATTGAGATCACTGAGGAGGAGGAACGGGAAATGAGTAGCTCGGAATCCAACCGTGTGCAAATGGGGTCTTTCATGCTGTCGTGCCTGTTGAGGGACCCTCGTATAAAAAGGCTGAAGGAGAACGACCTGTACTGGGTGTCCACACTACTAGACCCCCGGAATCAGCAGGAAGTGGCTGAAATGTTACCAAATTACAACAAGTCAGAAAGGATGCAGCATTTGCAAAATAAATTAAAAAGTATGCTTTACACAGCGTATAAGGGTGATGTCACAGCACAACGGGAATCTAACAGGGGAAGAGGTGAAAGTAATCCTCCTCCTCCCACGACCACGCCGGCAAGGACAGGATGCTTTAAAGACGTGTTGTTGATGGAGGACATGCAGAGCTTTTTAAGTCCTACGCATCGCCACAGCACTTCTGGATCCACCCTCAGAGAACGACTCGACCGACAGGTAGCAGACTACCTCGCCTTAACTGCAGTGGTGTATTTTGGATTTGTGCTGCCCTAGGCACAACTAAATTTGGGCACCCCCCAAATCTTAATTTGCCCCTCCCCCCAATTCGTGTCAATGCCACTTTTTGACTGACAGACACAGGCCCCCATTGATACGTGCACTGACATACACTCAATTGCAGATAAACAGTAATTGGCACACACATACAGTCATTGGCAAACACACACACTGTTAACACACTTTCACTGACAGACACACACTGACACACCCACTCACTAACAGACACACACTCTCAGATACACATAAAATGACACACACACTGACACACACTCACAGACATTTCCATCCTCACTGATTTGACACACTCTGACAGACACACACTTTCACTCACTCACAGACACACACTGACAGCTACACATGCACTGACAGCTACACTCACTCACAGATTAACAGAGCGTTAGAGAGCAAGAAGAGTGGAGGACAGCACTTCCTTGCCGCCTGGCTAGAATATTAGAGTTTAACACCTTGCGGGTGGGGAGGGCCCTAAGAAAGACAGCCCCAATACATGAGGCAAACAAGGCATTTGTTTGGGAGCTTGGGGTGGTGTTTTTTGGTGCCCCCCTAAAAGTGCTGCCCTAGGCAAATGCCTTGTTTGCCTTGTGGTAAATACATCCCTGCTTAACTGCAGATATCGACACTCTGAGGAGCGATGAACCCCTTGACTACTGGGTGTGCAGGCTTGACCTGTGGCCTGAGCTATCCCAATTTGCGATAGAACTTCTGGCCTGCCCCGCTTCAAGTGTCCTGTCAGAAAGGACCTTCAGTGCAGCAGGAGGTATTGTCACTGAGAAGAGAAGTCGCCTAGGTCAAAAAAGTCTAGATTACCTCACCTTTATTAAGATGAATGGGGGATGGATCCCGAAGGGACTGACAGTGGGCGATACATTCGACTAAAAAAAGCCTGATGAGATGAGCTGTCTTGGGCTAAAAATGGTGACCCTATGTAGGAGGAACAGTCCCTATTCTGCTCTGTGTCAGTGTGTATCAGGGTACCTGAGGACAGGTGTCAATCCATATCTGCCAAGTGACCCTATGTAGGGGGAACAGTCCCTATTCTGCTCTGTGTCAGTGTGTATCAGGGATCCTTAGGATAGGTGTCAATCCATATCTGCCAAGTGACCCTATGTAGGGGGAACAATCCCTATTCTGCTCTGTGTCAATGTGTATCAGAGTCCCTGACGACAGGTGTCAATCCATATCTGCCAAGTGACCCTAAGTAGGGGGAACAGTCCCTATTCGGCTCTGTGTCAGTGTGTATCAGGGTCCCTGAGGACAGGTGTCAATCTATATCTGCCAAGTGACCCTATGTAGGGGGAACAGTCCCTATTCTGCTCTGTGTCAGTGTGTATCAGGGTCCCTGAGGACAGGTGTAAATACATATCTGCCAAGTGACCCTATGTAGGGGGAACAGTCCCTATTCTGCTCTGTGTCAGTGTGTATCAGGGTCCCTGAGGACAGGTGTCAATCCATATCTGCCAAGTGACCCTATGTAGGGGGAACAGTCCCTATTCTGCTCTGTGTCAGTGTGTATCAAGGTCCCTGAGGACAGGGGTCAATCCATATCTGCCAAGTGACCCTATGTAGGGGGAACAGTCCTATCTGCTCCGTGTCAGTGTGTATCAGGGTCTCTGAGGACCGGTGTCAATCCATATGTCAAGGTGTCAATATGTCATATGTCAGGTGTCAATCCATATCCATTGTGATTTAGGAATGTTAGGTGATTTATGCCCTTTATGGGTAATTTTCCATGGGAGTTTTGCCATGGATCCCCCTCCGACATGCCACAGTCCAGGTGTTAGTCCCCTTGAAACAACTTTTCCATCACTATTGTGGCCAGAAAGAGTCTCTGTGGGTTTTAAAATTCGCCTGCCCATTGAAGTCAATGGTGGTTCGCCCGGTTCGCCGGTTCGCGAACGTTTGAGGAAATTTGCGTTCGCCGTTCGCGAACCGAAAATGTTATGTTCGCGACATCACTAATCCTCGCCAGTGTTATAGGGAAAAGGCACTGGACAAATGCTGGGCCCTGTTTTGTTACAAGGATACCATATGGACGGCATGTCGGGTGTATAGGGGACTAAGCTGGTGGCGTTATGGTGAACAGTTTCGCCGGCGACTGGCAGTTTTCCCTGTCCGTGGGTGAAGAATCAGATGGATATTTGCCTGGGGCTGGCGATTATGACTCGGCCGGCCTCGCATCAGGATGGTCTCTTAGCCTTACCCAATGGCTCTGGTTGCTGTTGGCAATGCAACAAAAAATAGTGCAAATGGGGGTCCAGTTGTAAGTTTAAACATGAATGTTCCGTATGTAAGGGTTCTCACTCAGCTTCCCACTGTTTCAAGAGGGGAAAAGCCGGGGAGCTCAGGGATACCGTGGTCTCAAAAAGGAAGGACGGCGCAATGCTCCCATGGCCAAGCCATTATAGGAACCACAGGGTGGGTTTTGGATGGGTGTGGGATTCTCCTGGGGTATGTCAAAATCTCAAGTTGGTCAAGGATCACCCTGAGGTGGTAGCTGACAAGCTCAGTAAGGAGCTGTGGCTTGGGCGAATGGTGGGCCCACTTATGCCCCCGCCAGTCCCTCACTTATGGGTCTCTTTGGGGGTGGTGCCCAAGAATGAGCTGGGTAAGTTTCTGCTGATTCACCATTTGTCCTACCAGTTTGGGGGTTTGGTGAATAGTGATATCGATGAGAAGCTGTGTAGGGTGTCTTAAGAGTCCTTTGACGCAGCAGTTCGGATGGTTCGGTGGCAGGCCCTGGGGTACTGCTGGCGAAAGCTGATATTGAGGCTGCCTTTCGCCTGCTTCCCATCCACCCGAGCTACCATCACCTGTTGGGTTGTTTCTTACTGCGTTGAGCTATGTTTGCCCATGGGTTGTTCAATTTCCTGCTTCTATTTAGAATGTTTCAGTACATTCCTAGAGTGGGTTGTGCAGGAAGAGGCAGCGTGTACCTCGCTGCCTCATTATTTGGATTACTTTTTATGTGTGGGTCCTCTGGGTTCGAATGTGTGTTCACACCTTCTCCGAACCCTGGAATCGATATGAATAACAAGAAGTTGGAATTTTGTGAAAAGATGGTGCTGCTATCACCTGTGTGGGTCACTCAACACACACACATAGTGTAATACAGTGAAAATCAGAGGGTGGTGAGAGCACTCAATAAATAGAATATAAAATATAAAATTGTTACCAATATTGGCATAGACACATCCTAAAAATAGAAATAAAAAATCATAGGGTAATATAGTTTATATAAGTAAGTAAACATATATAATTGGTCCCACTCACATGATTCTGAGTCACTTAAAAAGCTGACTAAGACTAAAAGTGTAAAGCAGAGATAGATCCTTTGTATATTGGACTCCTGTGTAGTCAGCTTAAATCTTGTTCATATCAGTAGAGGTTTTCTTGCCCAAAGATCCAGGATGCAGGAACAGGGTAAAACACTCTTTTATTGAACATATATAAAACAAATAAATAGTAAACACACAAATGTATTCATGGCACATTGGGAAGAACGTAACGTTTTTTCCAGAGAAGATATTGGGGCAAATCTGGTCCTCTACAAGCGCTATATAGATGACATTTTTATCATATAGAAAGGCACTGAAAAGTCACTTCTAGATTTTTTAACCAATCTGAACCTAAATGATTGGGATATAAAATTGACGTATGAGATTAGGTCTCAAACGGTAAATTTTTTTAATTTGTTCATTTTTATTGATAACAACCAGATAAAAAGCTAAACTTTTTTTAAAAAAGTAGATGTCAACAGTTTTATAGATCTTAAAAGTTGTTATTTTAAACCTTGGTTGGTTAGTATACTCAAGGGACAGTTCCTGAGGGTAAGACGAAACTGCACGGAAATTGAACAATACCAATGTCAGACCAAGATTTTAATAGAACAGTTCATGGAAAAAGGTTACAATCGTGATTCCTTACAAATGATATGTGACCAAATTGAAAAAGAACCAAGTGATCAAATTTTAAAATATAAAGAAAAACAACTCAAAGAAAAAGATGAAATAATACCTTTAATTTTTAATTACAGCTCTGATAGCAACCAATTACGCAAAATAATACAAAACAATTGGCAAATTTTAGAACAGGATCATGATATTCACAAATTTTTAGGGGAAAAAAAGTAACATTATTTTTAGAGGGGCTAAAAGTTTTAAGCAAGTTTTAACTAAAAGTTTTTTAAGACAAAACTGCTCATGTAAAGGATGTACCCTGAGGGATAAAAAGAACAGAAAGGTTATTGAATTTACCTCTTTTAAAACCCAAAAAACTTTTAGAATCCAATAATTTTTAACACGTAACTCAAAGAATGTTATATACATGTTAACCTGCCCCTGTGCATTCCAATATATTGGTAGAACAACACAGACCCTTAAAGCCAGAATTAGGGAACATATTTATAATATTAACCAAAAAATTTTTAGAAGTACACAATGGCATGTTAGTGGCTTAGGTTTTGTGGGGATAGAAGGAGTTAAAACCCACTGGAGAGGAGGAGATATTGAAGGCCTTCTCAATACAACAGAAATTAGATGGATCTTCAACATGGATACGTTACTACCAAATGGCCTAAATGCTGACTTTGAGATTAATTCATGTATTTAAAAGCACTGGGCTAAGGTGTATATGTTCCCCCTTTTTTCACTGGTTTTAATATATATATATACATATATATATATATATATATATATATATATATTTTTTATCCATTTTTATTTAGTCTGTTCTCTTTTAGATTGCTTGTATTTTAAGAAAGGGATATTTTCTACCCTTTCCCCACCTCTACTGCATAGATATTGCATTTATTTATTGATTCATCTTACTCCCTTTTAATTTAGGAATTTTCCTATTTTGATGTATATTTATTGGATATTTTCTTAAAAGAAAAACAATGTTTTATATTACACTGAACCCATCTCATTTCCCCCCCCCCCCCCCCCCCCCCTTATACATGTTATGTTGAGGTAAATATCATCTTTTTATATTTTAATAAAAGACTAATGACTTTACTAGAAAAGGGCATTTGCCCTATCGAACGGGCTTCTCAAAGATGGCGGTTTAGGAACTTCCAGTTCTGCATCACCGCAATAGCGTCATGACGTAAGGATGCCGGAAATGATTGTCGGACGCAACATGATGACGAAAGCGGAAGAAGAGACGGTAAAGTACCACAGTTGGCGCCAAGAGTCTCCATTTATAAACGATCACAGAGAGAAACAAGATCAGCACTTCTGAAGAAGGCATTGTGCCGAAACGCGCTGAGTGGCAAGTTATATGGACTGAGCCTGTGTTTACTATTTATTTGTTTTATATATATTCAATAAAATAGTGTTTTACCCGGTTCCTGCATCCTGGATCTTTGGGCAAGAAAATCTCTACTGATATGAACAAGATTTAAGCTGACTACACAGGTGTCCAGTATACAAAGGATCTATCTCTGCTTTACACCTTTAGTCTGAGTCAGCTTTTTAAGTGACTCAGAATCATGTGAGTGGGACCAATTATATATGTTTATTTACTTATATAAACTATATTACCCTATGATTTTTTTATTTCTATTTTTAGGATGTGTCTATGCCAATATTGGTAACAATTTTATATTTTATATTCTATTTATTGAGTGCTCTCACCACCCTCTGATTTTCACTGTATTACAGTAACTGCAATTTGCGTGCTGGATTATTCCTAAGTGGAGGGTGTTTAATCGCTGCTTGGCAGTGGCTACTTTGGGGCTGGATCGCCCTCATCATTATGTGTGGATCACTCGTCCATTGCGCCAGGATTTGGAGGTTTGGTCTGTCTTCTTCTTAACGGGTGGTCGTATTGGCAGGCGCCTGAGGTATTTAATACCAAGTACCATTTTTTCACTGATGCCGCAGGCGCAGTAGGTTTTGGGGCAATCTTTGTGGCCCACTGGTGTGCAGAGCCTTGGCCGGATTCTTGGCATTCAGCAGAGTTGACTAAGAACTTGGCTTTCTTGGAGCTTTTTGCTATTGTGGTATCTGTGGAGACCCGGGGTTTCTAATGTTACAGCGGATGCGCTTTCTCGTTTTCAGTGGTAGCAATTCAGGGCCACGGAGCCCGATGTGGACAAGATGGATTTCCCATGTCCAGCGGATCTGTGGGGCCTCGGGTTGACCGAGTGGATTCGTTGATCCAGGGTTCAGTCTCGGAGTCTACTTGGCAGCGTTATGGTAAGGCATGGAACAAGTGGCTAGCATTCAAAAGGCAGCTTGGTGGTTTTCGGTTGGATGGTGAACGAGTGCAGGGTTTATTACAACTAATTTGGTTCTGGGAAACTGTTCTTCCTCGGCTGTGCCTGGGAAGTTGTCTGGGCTGAGTTTTTGGTTTAAATTTACCAGGGTGTCGGACATTACTAAGGATGTCCTTGTTTTGTTGGTTATGAGGGGCTGGCGAAAAAGGCTTAAGAGTTCTGATTCTCAGAGGCCAGTTTTCGGCGCTCTTATGGTAGGCATATTCTAGGTTCTGCCGCAGGTTTGTTCCTCCCCATTTGAAGTGTTGTTTTTTCGGTTGGCATTCTCATTTGCCTTTTTCTGGGCCATGAGCGTCCCTGGGGGTTTGTTATTGGGGGATATTTTGGGCGTTAGCGGATGCAGTGAGGTTTCTGATTCACAGGTCTAAGACGGATGTCCTCGGTGGGTTACATTATGGAACATCCATGGCTATATGGTTTGTCCTGTGGCATGTTTTCATGCTTTCTGGGGGATCTGCCTGGTGGGTGAGTGTTCTTTGTTGGTCCACGGGGATGCTAGTATCTTGTCCCGTTTTCAATTTATCAAGGTTTTCCGCATGGACTTGGAGTTTTTAGAGCTGCCTAGTGAAGAGTTTGGGGGACACTCCTTTCAGATAGGGGCTGCTACTGAGGCATCACGCCTAGGGTTGGCTGAGGAGGTTATCCAAAGGATTGGGAGATGGGAATCCGGGAGGTTTTGATCATATGTTCATCCAACCGGACTGATTTTGTTTCCCCTTTTGTCGTTATAGGTGCCGTTATAGGTGTCATCGGCCATTCTTACATCCATTGGGCACAGCTGTGGGCTAAAGTTCACCCCAGTGGACTACAATTAGGCCTGTTGCTAATGGTGGCAGAAATCCAATGATTTGATACCCAGGGGGTGTGGTGGGATAAGCTGTTGCACAAAGTGGTCCATTTATCCAGCCTGCTTGGTGTTCCTGATGTCATTTTAATACGTGCTGGGGGAAATGATCTTGGCGCTGTTCTCTGATTTCCGAGGGTGTTTTTAATACGGTCTGAGCTGCTCTCTCTGAATTTCTGACGGGGGGCTAGGGACCCCAGGGCTTTGGAACGGGGTAGAATTAAGCTCAACAAGTGGGTCTCCCATTTTGTGAAGGGAATGGGGGGCTCATGGTGCATCAT
This sequence comes from Pelobates fuscus, assembly GCF_036172605.1. Taxonomy (NCBI): domain Eukaryota; kingdom Metazoa; phylum Chordata; class Amphibia; order Anura; family Pelobatidae; genus Pelobates; species Pelobates fuscus. The sequence goes on from NC_086318.1 coordinate 255,789,400, forward strand.
TGCATCTTTGAGCGTTATGCTTCTTTTTATTTTTGTAGTGATGGGGTCCACCTGACAGATTTGTAATTTAGCTTTGCAGGAGGCTTTGGAGGAGGCCATGGCTGTGGTGTTGGGGTGGCCCCGCTGATTTATGGGGTAATCCAGTGGGACTTGTAGTGGTATATGGCCCATGTCAACCAGGGGTTGGACCAGCGGTGGATGGGTAGGGCTGTCCCTCCCCTAACCTCAGGTACAGTGATGAATAATAGACGTGCCCACTGAGCCAACTAACTGGCTAGTGGTTAGCATTACGCAATGATAGGCCCAAGAAAAGGCCTTGTGCTGGTTGGAATGAGAGGGGAGGGGGCAGCTGCCCTTAAGTTATGGTTGTTTGGCAAGGTGGTACTCAGTGACGTATCTATTTACGGAGTAATTATGTATATAGTGTTTTATGTTATAAAGTTGAAGTTTAAAGATTTATATATTTATATTTTAATAAAGCTGTGGCCTATTTTTTATCCAAAGCAAGTTTGGTGTGTTTTCACTGGAAGGTTGAGGTTTATCAAGGGTCAGGTTTATGCCCAGACACAGTTACCCTCTACTTACGCACAAGAGAGAAAACGGACAATGACGAGGCTACTAGTGGTTTTAGTATGCGGTAGTAGTAGAAAAAAAATAATTAAACAAGGAGAGGTAAACCACAAATAAATGTTCACCCCCTCAAAGAAAACTGCCTTTATCAGTTATTTAAAATAATATTATTGTATATATATATATATATAGAACATGATTTTTTTATGTATGTATATATATATATATATATATATATATATATCATCTTTATTAAAGTCTGAAGCATATAGGGTACAAAACAAAACTTGACATTAAAATACATATATTTGTTTTAGCACAATGCTTCAGAAATATTTTCTAAATTAATCAATCAACATTCTATCCACATTCATACTATGTATATCATTCATACAGACGCGGGTGGTTCAGGATTAGCTCTTAAAACCGGTAAGCCTGAGATTCACAGTTTAAAGATCTCAATTAAACTATCTAGAGCATATTAGTATAGGAAGTTGTTAACCATTTTCCCCAGATTTTTTTATATAGGGCCAATTGATAATTCATCAAAAATAATTCACCTTAGAGCATTGGTAGTTTATTTGAGATGTTATTTCATGCCAATTTCGATGCCCTTGCTTTTTCCAATTTATGGCTATGCTTATTTTTACTGTCAACAATATGGATCATTAAGGTTTATCTAATTGTGGAGGATCTAAATGGAGGAGAAAAAGTTGCGGGACAATAGTATCTCTGCTCCCAAAATGTCTGAGAGGAGTCTTAGATTTTTTCAAAGTATCCTGCCCGACCACTCCTACCAAATATGGAGGTGGGATCCCTTGACGTGGCTACATCTCCAACATTGATCTGAATAGTCATTGTACATTTTGCTTAATTCAGATGGAACTATGTACCACCTATATAATACTTTAAAATATAGCTCTATCAAATTTACACAGTGTATATTTTTTTTGACCCATTTTATGCTTTGTTTCCAGATATGTGGTTTTAATGTTTTCTTAAAATCTAATTCCCATTTCAGCATTGGAGTATCTTTCACAAAGATATCATTAATACTAAGAAGTTTGAGTTATCCTAGTTATGTTCATTTTAAAATTGGAAAATTCGCCATATTCCACCATCAGTTTCAAAGCTACCGGTATGGACTCAAGGGGGTTCGTCAGAGTCCAAAGGGATTCATCGGCAAATAAGATGATCTTATGTTCCATGTGGCCAGCACTCCCTCTTTTTGTCTGACTAGAACCGCTAGAGGTTCCATAGCCAGAATATAGAGCATGGGAGCCAATGGGCAACCCTGCCGTGTACCATTTTTTTATATAGAAATATTCTGATTCCATAGCTAGGCCAATAATCTTTGACAATGGATTAGTATATAGAGTCATAATACTCTCTTGAAGCTGCCCATAATGCCAAATTATTGTAAGACTATATCCATAAATTGCCAATCCAGCCTATCAAACGCCTTTTTGGCTTCTAAAGCCTCTGCGAATGTTATCAGCCACCCTCTGTCTCTGACAAACCCTGCCTGGTCCCCATGAATTAATGAGGGGAATATTTCCTTAAGGCGATTAGATAATACTTTTGAACAAGTCTTAACATCAAAATTTATCAAGGAGATGGGCCTGTAATTAGAGGTTTTAGTAAGGTCTTTGCCTTCTTTAGGTATGGGTAGGATAGAAGCCAGTAGATGGTACATGAAATCTTAAAAACTGTGTGAAAACCAACAGGTAAAAAGCAAATAAACATGAAAATATTTACAATATCCTAAGGGGCTATATGTAAACCCAATTTCATTCCTAAGCTTGCACACCTTCAATACACGAGTCGTGTATTTGCTGTGAGCAAAATTCTTATGACAAAACAGCTGTGAGTGTAATATATAGCGACCAAATTCCTCAAAAAAAAATCTAATTCAATGCACCTGCTTAAACTCTGTGAATTTAGCACTTAATGGAATCCTCCTTAACTAGATTAAACTGGAGCTGCAATAACGAGAATTTAGCAATGCTCAAATTCCTCACCTACTGTGTGCTGTGGAAAGGGGAAGTAAAAAGACAAATGGTGATTTAGGGGGTGCATAAGTACCATTATGGTCCATTAGATGCACAGTTCTCTGGTCTCTATCTTTGCTAGAGTCATGCACCCTAACCATACTGATATGCAACCTAACCATAAATAAACTATAAAGTAAAAAACATATATGCAATTACATAGTTATACAGTTTTAAAAATTCTTAAATTCAATCACTGTGCAAAATAAACCACATACAAAAATAAATTATTCTGATTGTCTATGGATATATCAAGTAATTAAAATGGTCCACTCCAAACCTACTTTTGCAACCAGAACTTGCCATCATTTACTGAACTAAACTTGGGCATTTTTGGCATCCATCCGCCCCTCCAGATCTTGCATAACCACATTACTCCTCCAGTAAGACTGGAATGCATTCACAAATACGTACTGTAAATACATACATAAATACATATAGTTGTCTTTTTTCTTGGTTAATGATAAGTGCTAGCAATCTTTTACTCCGTGCACAGTCTTGTATGCAGAACTATAAAATAAGTTGAATGGTGATGTGCAGAAGAGAACTGCAATACTGAGTGAGAGTGACAGCATTGCAATGGGCATACTTCATACTGAGTATAGTTCAGTGGGAAGATTTAATGATGCTGGGGAAGATAATAAGTTTGGGGTACAGGCTGATAACTAGGTAACATTTAGATCTGGTTGAAGCGATGTAGGCAAAAAAGCGAAGTCTGAAGATGTTGGAAATGTCAACTCTAGAGTGACTGTTTTAGAGGGAGCCATTACTACTAATAGCTTTTTTTACAGTCATTATAAAATGAATGGGACCCAGAATGAAGTTAAGGAGAGGCAGGAAGATAGAGGGTCATAAAGAAAGAGTCGAGGGCCCTAAGAAGTGGAAATACATAGTATATTATGAGAAACTAAATGTGCCACAAACTACAGTGGAAAGGCAGACTGAAGACTTGCTGTGGGCAAGTAGGTTTTAAGTTTTTAGAGCAATGGACTGATTTTGCATCTATAGAAGTTATGGATTGCACCTGCAAGGAAAGCGGTCTGATCTGTGTGAAAATCTGTTTGAAAATAGTCTGATCAGGAACTAGATTACTAGATAGTTGGAAAAAAACATTTTAGTTGGAAAAATGTCTAGGGGACACAGAAGGTTAAATGAGGTATAGAGTTGAGAGAGGAGGTGGAACTCATTATGATGTGATATTAGCACAGAGAGTCAGGATATTTTTGTTAACAGCTCTTTAAAAATAAATACGAAAGGACTGATGGCAACCTCAAATGTTTCCTTGTTAATGTGAAAGAACCTTGATTAATAAAATAGGAATACAGAGGTTTTGGCATATTATAAACAGTGACATAAATGGCATTATTGAAACATGGTGGACTGAAATACTATTAGGGCTATTCACTAATGAGAATTGTTGTGAATTTAAAGTGAATTCTAAGTGAACTTCAAATTTAAGGACAAGACAGCCAAACTAGAAAAATTATTTTAGTCAGCTATGGCTACACGTCAGCTAGTTTGGCCTTAAATCTTTAAAAATAAATACGAAAGGACTGATGGCAACCTCAAATGTTTCCTTGTTAATGTGAAAGAACCTTGATTAATAAAATAGGAATACAGAGGTTTTGGCATATTATAAACAGTGACATAAATGGCATTATTGAAACATGGTGGACTGAAATACTATTAGGGCTATTCACTAATGAGAATTGTTGTGAATTTAAAGTGAATTCTAAGTGAACTTCAAATTTAAGGACAAGACAGCCAAACTAGAAAACTTATTTTAGTCAGCTATGGCTACACGTCAGCTAGTTTGGCCTTAAATTTGAAATTCACTTTGAATTTCCTGACAATTCTCACAATAGAGATTAAACCTGTTTGTTTAGGAAGAACATAGAAATAGAAAAGGGCGAGAGGTATATTTGTACATATATATACACATATATATAATACCAGCATACAAATTGAAATAATAAGAAGAAGAAGAATAGTGATAAAGTGGAAACATTTTGAGTGGAAATTTGGAAGACATGGGAGATTATTAAAAACAAGAAAATACAATTGCATGCGTATCCTAGTGGTTCAGATAGCAAACTGTATTATATGAACTGACTTAACAACATGTTAAAGTTTTATTTTAGATCAACTTTGAAAAACATCATATGAGCTTCACTTAAACATTAATTCATAAACGTAAAAATTTGAAAACACTTGTTGTACAACCATTTCACAAGACAAGGGCATCTTTGCAACTCTCCCGACCGCCACAAACTTTTCCCCAAAAGCTAAAATTGAGGTAAAATATTATATCTTTAAATACAAGTTACCAAACTCATACAAGGTTATGTAATAAATATAGAAAAATAGCCAGAGTGGAAAAATTCACTAATCCAGCTATGCTTTCAGTTCTTATGACCGTAAATTTTAAATTCACTTTGTAGTAAATTAACCAGAGAGCAGGATATAAGTGCAAATAAAATAAATTAAACTCAACATGGCTTAGTAAAATGGTCAGTCCCCCCCCCTCCCCCTTCAAAAAAAAAAATGGCACTGAAATTAGATAACTCAATAGCAACATTTTCTACATTAATAACTAACAATGTATATTTTTAATAAATAAAAATTGAAATTTCAAAGGATGCATAACTAGATTAGGATCAGGAAAAGGCAAACGTTTTAAAATCCTTTTTTTATTCAAAATATACTATATAGAATGGAAGAACTATTGGTTTTGGAAAGCATTGATATACAAATAATTGTCTGGTGAATGATAAAGAAATACAGTTATAATTTAAAGGAACAGTATAGTGTTAGTAATTCAAACATGTATTCATAACACTGTTGCCCTGGAGTGACTGTTTAGGTGACCTTGACCTCCCTAGAAGGTTTACTAACTTTTTCTCCCATGCTGCGCCAGTCACGCTGTGCCTGGCTTTGCCTTGCTCCACCTTTCTCAATTTGTGGCTGAGTTCTTCAATCTTCACGATTTCAGCCAATCCAAAGCATTGAGAGGCTATCGCACATTTGCGGTAAAGTGCCACGCTGCATTAGTCAGCATCTTCTCATAGAAGAACATTAAATTAATGCATATCTATGGGGAGTGTTTAGCTGAATGTTGGTGCTACACACTGTGCAGCACTAGACTAGGAAGCACCTCTAGTGGCCATCTGAGTGACTACCGCCACAGGTTTTACTAGGCAGTAATGTAAAAGGCAGAACTTACATTGAAAAGTCTGCAGTGAGAGACTGGAGACATCAGAACTACTACATCAAGCTGTAGGGGTTCTGGTGACTCTAGTGTCTCTTTAAACTTAAGGAAAATAATAAGTGTTTATGGAGGTTAGTTTAGAAATAACCAAACCCACTATATACAAATCTTCAAGCAGTATTCATTTTCAGAAGTTGTACACAAGGATTGCCATAAATCAGATATGGTGCTCATTACTCTGCCCATAATTTACAGACCCTGTGTTTGGAGCATTATTTAAACTATTAAGACATGATATTCCAAGGAACTCACTTTGAACAACATTGTAATAAGTATGATCAATTTGTTTTTTTAAAGGATAGATGATGGAGTATGTGGCGAAACCAACTTCGCCACTGTGGGCTGGAGAAGCCTGGCTGCTAGCCTCCTGCCCGCTGACTATGGCCCCTGGACATATTACACTTTAAAGACTATATTTGGGCATGTATAATTTATATTGCTGCTACTGGCCCTTTAAAATCAGCGGTGGACATTTTGGGACTACTGTCCCTTTAAGACTGTGAAGCATATTCTATTATACTGCCTGTATATTGTATATGTATTTATGTATGCAGTTAACCTGGGTTATGTATATATGCAGCCTTCATCTGATTGTTCGGTAGAATCACTCCATTCATTGTATTGAGGAAACTACCGAACAACCAGACCACCCAGGACTAAGTGTGCCTCCAATTACCGTTTGCAACAATGTTGCAAACGGGTAATTGGCAATCATGTAATGTGTTCTGTGTCCTCTGGGTGGCCGCCATTCAGGAAACAACACGTGGCGGCGGCCATCTTTAACTACCGAACAGCGGTGTTTTGCCGTCGAGTGTCTGGAACTGAAATCGGATACTCGACTAGGCAAACACCGCTGAGACCTCCATACTTCCAGAAATTCGTATGGAAACTACCGAATGACCAGCCGTTCGGTAGAAAGAACCCCATAAACAAGGGAATTCATTCAAACCCTCTCCAGGCTCTATAACACAGGCAATTCGCCTGTTTTCATTCCCTTGTTTGTGACCGACCGCAGGGCCAAAATGCATGGAACTGTTTTCGGATACTTTACCCATGCGGTCGGTCAATACTTTAAAGTCCCATAACTCCTGAACCATTTATCCGAATGGGCTGATTCTTGCATATGTTGTCCCCCTGAATAAGGGCTATCAGGGGATACCTGTTTTGGAGGTGTAGCATATGTATTTGGGGTACATCCAGGAATTGGGGAAAAAGGTGTACAGTATAATTGTGTTAAGTGTTAATCTAAGGGGAGGAAATGTGTGGGAGGTACATCCATGTGATTGGTTAATTTCATCCTCCCCCTGGGAGTGTCCTGTATGTACTTGTTGGTAATAAAAGCCAGGCTGGATGAGCCAGTCCAGAGTTCCTGCTTAACCCTCAAAATGAAGTGTCGTCTCGTTCTTGGGGGGGATTGGATTGTAAGCTGACTGCCAAGAGTGTAAGCCGATTGTATGCTTTTCTTGTTCAGCTGTTCCAGTTCGGAGTGTTATTTCGTATCCAGATCGGGAGTGTGATGTTCTGCAGTAGCTGTGCCTGTCTTTAGAAAAGGGGATTATCGCCTAAACGGATTTTTCCCCTTTTATGCTGAAACGGTCCGTTACAATTGGTGGCAAGCGGCGGGATCGTTCCTACAACCAGAGGGACAGCTACAGACAACACCATTCCTGGATTACAAAGTGAGGGCAACGCCAGTACCCGTACAGCGCCCCTACCTACAAGGAACCAACTGCAGCAGAGCAAGCATGGCACCCAGCTACACTCAAGAGGCGTATGACAGAGAGGTCACCGCGGTGCTGGCTATATGCGGACCCAACCTCTCAGAGGATCTAATACAGCAGGTGAAGAAAGCAGTGCGAGAGTACTTGCCGCGGGAATCAGAGCGGGCCAGGGGGTTTGCAGACCTCCCTCCCCAGCGGCAATGTGTGGCCCAGGGAGCTGATGGTGTCGTACATCCTCCCCAGCAGCCGTGTGTGTCCAAGGGAGCCGAAGGTGCAGTCCGTCCTCCCCAGCGGCAGGCTGAGTTACAGGGGGCAGAGGTTGTTGTTCCTGCCCCCCAGCAGCAAAGTGATATGCCAAGAAGGCAGTGTGAAGTGAAGGGAGAGGAGAGCAGCGTCCTCCCTCCCCAGCGGCAATGTGTGCCCCAGGGAGCTGATGGTGTCGTCCATCCTCCCCAGCAGCCGTGTGTGTCCAAGGGAGCCGAAGGTGCAGTCCTTCCTCCCCAGCGGCAGGCTGAGTTACAGGGGGCAGAGGTTGTTGTTCCTGCCCCCCAGCAGCAAAGTGATATGCCAAGAAGGCAGTGTGAAGTGAAGGGAGAGGAGAGCAGCGTCCTCCCTCCCCAGCGGCAATGTGTGCCCCAGGGAGCTGATGGTGTCGTCCATCCTCCCCAGCAGCCGTGTGTGCCCAAGGGAGCCGAAGGTGCAGTCCTTCCTCCCCAGCGGCAGGCTGAGTTACAGGGGGCAGAGGTTGTTGTTCCTGCCCCCCAGCAGCAAAGTGATATGCCAAGAAGGCAGTGTGAAGGGAAGGGAGAGGAGAGCAGCGTCCTCCCTCCCCAGCGGCAATGTGTGCCCCAGGGAGCTGATGGTGTCGTCCATCCTCCCCAGCAGCCGTGTGTGTCCAAGGGAGCCGAAGGTGCAGTCCTTCCTCCCCAGCGGCAGGCTGAGTTACAGGGGGTAGAGGTTGTTGTTCCTGCCCCCCAGCAGCAAAGTGAGATGCCAAGAAGGCAGTGTGAAGCGAAGGGAGAGGAGAGCAGCGTCCTCCCTCCCCAGCGGCAGTGTGTGCCCCAGGGAGCTGATGGTGTCGTCCATCCTCCCCAGCGGCAGTGTGTCCTGCAGGGAGCAGAGACAGTCAGTCTCGCACCCCAGCAGCCGGACAAGAGAATGAAAGGGGAGACAGCTGGTCCCCCTTTCCACCAGCAGAGAGAGTGGCAGGGAGAGGAGCCTGCTAACCCCCCTCCCCAGCGGCAGTTTACCGTCCAGAGAGAGGAGCTTGTTACACCCTCTCTCCAGCGGCAGCCTAACCCACCAAGGGGAGATGTTAAGCCCCACATCTGTGCAGATGGGACCGTAGTCTCTGCACTTACAGCCCCAGGGGTAGGGACGGTCGGTCCTGTCCCCCAGCCACAGAGCGATATATCTAAAGGGGAGACAGTCGGTCTCCAGCAGCCAGGCTCCCACCAGACTACTCCCGTGGTAGTGCTGGCAACAGGACAGAGTACCGCTGGTCTCTGTCCCCTCAGCAACCCACCAAGGCAGCCTATCAGTCTCTCACCCAGCCGTGGGGAGGCACCTGAACTTGGACAAAATTCTCTCTCACCCAGATGTGGTAACTGTTTATTATGGGTGGGCTGCTCTACTACTTCTGTTCTGTGGGTGGGTTGCTGGACTAACCAGGGCACTGACCGGCAGGAGGTCAGATACCCTGTTAGTCTAATTGGTAAAGGGGAGAATTGTGGCGAAACCAACTTCGCCACTGTGGGCTGGAGAAGCCTGGCTGCTAGCCTCCTGCCCGCTGACTATGGCCCCTGGACATATTACACTTTAAAGACTATATTTGGGCATGTATAATTTATATTGCTGCTACTGGCCCTTTAAAATCAGCGGTGGACATTTTGGGACTACTGTCCCTTTAAGACTGTGAAGCATATTCTATTATACTGCCTGTATATTGTATATGTATTTATGTATGCAGTTAACCTGGGTTATGTATATATGCAGCCTTCATCTGATTGTTCGGTAGAATCACTCCATTCATTGTATTGAGGAAACTACCGAACAACCAGACCACCCAGGACTAAGTGTGCCTCCAATTACCGTTTGCAACAATGTTGCAAACGGGTAATTGGCAATCATGTAATGTGTTCTGTGTCCTCTGGGTGGCCGCCATTCAGGAAACAACACGTGGCGGCGGCCATCTTTAACTACCGAACAGCGGTGTTTTGCCGTCGAGTGTCTGGAACTGAAATCGGATACTCGACTAGGCAAACACCGCTGAGACCTCCATACTTCCAGAAATTCGTATGGAAACTACCGAATGACCAGCCGTTCGGTAGAAAGAACCCCATAAACAAGGGAATTCATTCAAACCCTCTCCAGGCTCTATAACACAGGCAATTCGCCTGTTTTCATTCCCTTGTTTGTGACCGACCGCAGGGCCAAAATGCATGGAACTGTTTTCGGATACTTTACCCATGCGGTCGGTCAATACTTTAAAGTCCCATAACTCCTGAACCATTTATCCGAATGGGCTGATTCTTGCATATGTTGTCCCCCTGAATAAGGGCTATCAGGGGATACCTGTTTTGGAGGTGTAGCATATGTATTTGGGGTACATCCAGGAATTGGGGAAAAAGGTGTACAGTATAATTGTGTTAAGTGTTAATCTAAGGGGAGGAAATGTGTGGGAGGTACATCCATGTGATTGGTTAATTTCATCCTCCCCCTGGGAGTGTCCTGTATGTACTTGTTGGTAATAAAAGCCAGGCTGGATGAGCCAGTCCAGAGTTCCTGCTTAACCCTCAAAATGAAGTGTCGTCTCGTTCTTGGGGGGGATTGGATTGTAAGCTGACTGCCAAGAGTGTAAGCCGATTGTATGCTTTTCTTGTTCAGCTGTTCCAGTTCGGAGTGTTATTTCGTATCCAGATCGGGAGTGTGATGTTCTGCAGTAGCTGTGCCTGTCTTTAGAAAAGGGGATTATCGCCTAAACTGATTTTTCCCCTTTTATGCTGAAACGGTCCGTTACAGAGTACTACTGTAACTCGAGTGCATTTTAAGAAGTTAGCAGAATGTTGATCAAGGTGTTGGTGTGGATGTGATCTCCTTGGAATTTTCAAAATTATTTTATTCGGTTCCACACAGAAGGTTACTGTATATATCAAATCAGTTTAAGGGATACAGAAAGTACTCTAATCACCAAAATAACTTAAGGTTAATTAAGTAGTTTTTGTGTATAGACCATGTTCCTGAAGTGTCACTGCTCAATTCTCTGCCATTTAGGAGTAAAAACAGCCACACCACCACTGGCTGTGACTCACACAGGGCACATGAAAAATGAAATGAGTTTAATCAGAAATTACAAGACAGTTTTAATTGAACTTTAATCACACACAGGAGACTGCTGCAGGCTCTAGCTTGCTATTAATAGAGGAGATAAGAAAATCTAAATTAAACAGATTGTACAGTATAGGAAATTTAAAGGATCACTATAGGGTCAGGAACACAAACATGTATTTCTGACCCTATAGTGAAACCAGACCGTTTAGGTGGCTTGCCCCAACTTAGGTACCTCAGAATGGGTTAATACTTACCTTATTTTCAGCTATCCACGGGTCCCGACCCCTTGGTGACATCATCAAAATGCAGATTTTTAGCTTGGATTGGCTAAAATAGGCAAGGGGTTGGGACAATGCCATTTTGGCCAATCAGCACCTCCTCATAGAGATGTATTGAATCAATGCATCTCTATGAGGAAAATTCAGCGTCCCCATGCAGAGCGTGGGGACACTGAACGGAAGAACAAAATAACAGCAGTATGAAATCCCTGAGTCAGACCCTGATACTTCCTCTTTCTTTGATGAGGCCGAGCAGGAAAGCAAGGAAAACCAGCAAATCCAACTTGTAACAGGCACATCTAGAGAGGAAATCACCAAAACCAGAGGGAAACCAGATTACACTGCAAGGAAAAAGAAACATCGTGAAAGTAAACTGTCTAGGCAATATGTCATATCCATACAAAATTACTTCCACAGTATAATACATGAGGAATAAACGCACACAGACAACCAAAACCGTATATTGGGAAAAAAAAAATCTTTATTATACAAACATAAGACCATACATTCTAAAACATAACAGAAAAAAAAAACAATACCAGGGAGGGACACGTAAAAGGGTGGGAAATATTTGCCCCCTGTCTTTAATAAAATTTAGATTATTCCCTTACCGAGGGTAACATTTTCCCTAATTTTATGGCAAGACAGGAGGCTTCATATTTGCAATTTTAATGCCCAGACATACAAACAGAAGAAACACGAGATTGTAGATGGAAATAAAAAGAACGTAAAGTCGATTCCCTATACTAAACAGCGGTGCCAAGAATTATCCATAAGGGATCCACCAGCTTCTAGAGCTTCTGAAGCTGCAGCACCCCGAACCAAATGTGCCCCAAAGAAACTCACCACGCCAGCAAATGAGAGAAAGCACCGAATCAAACGGGCAAACAGTGCAGAAACAGCCCTAAATGGTCATACGTAGGAAATCAACGGCTGCCCATGAGCAGAAGGATGAAAGGACGAGGTCCTGGATATATATGTTCGTAGACAACGTGCCACACAGAGACGTTGCCTATCTGGAGATTAGGGATACGACCCAGAAGACGAATGAGATCTCATCCTGCATGAAATAGAAAGAGACACACTATCTGGTGAGAAGGAGAAAGATTCTACATCAGAAGCACGAACATCAGAAATGTGACGAAAAGATACAAGACATAATAGGAGAGCCAGCTAAGCGAAAAGCTGACGTGAAGACAACTCTCTGTTATGAGGCCACTCCTTAAGGAATCACAAAACAAGAGATACAACCCAAAATGAGTAATAGCAAGAGGTAGGGGTCTCGAAAGGTTGTACACCTCGGAGTAGTCTGCAGACCGAGGGGTCCTTATCAATGCCTGAACCTTGAGAAGGCACATGATCCGTCGAACTAGCTGACCGATAGACGTTCTATACAGCTTACCCTGAGAAAACAATTCAGCAGGAAGTTCAGGACTGCCATTATAGAGCCATAAAGGGATCCAAACGTTTCACCAGACACCAGCCATGCCAGGATCGGCAGGCATGCAGGTATGATCTTCTGGTGCCAGGTAGACCTGACACCTCCCAGGAACCCCGAAAATGGTCCAAGCCATTAGCGTTAGGTGATCCTCTAATATCAATGGATGTGCATTCCCTTGTGGATCCCGTAGGAGACACCTGGAGACAGGGAGTAGTAGAGGACCTTCGCATGACAACTCCAGCAAGAGAGGAAACCATGGTTGACTCCTCCAAAGTAGTGTGACCAGGAGAAGCGACACTCCCAGGAGTGTGATCCAATGCAATTTTCGAAGTATTATGGAGAAAGCGGAGAACGCATATGCCCACGAGGGAGGCCAGTCTCTGAGAAATCCGTCCACCGCCTTGCTGGGGGGTCCAGAAGTCAACTGAAGAACAAATTTCATCTGACGGTTCGTCCTGGATACGTCTAGGAATGAGTCCAGTAGTTGTAACACTGGAGGGTGAAGTTGCCAATCGATGGCTTCTCTCCAGTGTCGGGAGAACCAGTCTGCTACTTGATTGTCCTGTCCTGGGAGATATTCTGCCCAAGTGACAAATTCTTGTCCAGACAGTATTGAAAGAGTTCCTTCATGTGCTTCCTCCAAGAAAGCAGTTTGGAGCAGGAAACCTCCCAACCGATTTATGTAGCGGACAGGCGGGACATTGCTCATGCAGAGAAGCAACGAGCAGTGATGGTGAAGCTGTGAGTGGCGAACGACACTGCAATTAGTTCCAGACAGTTGATGTGAAGAGCTCTCTCCTCCGGAGTCCAGAGTCCTCCTGTCACCACTCCATCACAAGTAGCGCCCCAGCCCATACAGCTGGCGTCTGATTCCTGTACGAAGTCTGGTTGAGGTCCGAAAATCGCCTTGCCGGTCCAGGCCTCCATATGAAGTTCCAGATGGGCTTTGTTCGAAAGCCTCATGACTCGGTCGTACGAGGCCAATGACCTGAGAGAGCGAGCCTTCAAGCGTTGGAGTGCCCAATAGTGCAGGGTCCTGGAAGATGGCTTGAATGGAGGATGACAACAGGCCAAACGTCTGGGCTAGATCCCTTAGTGTGATCCGCGTGTCACGGAGCAGGAATCTGATATCCTTCCTGAAGGTGGTCACCTTGAGGAAGATGGAGCACCGCCTGAATCAAATCCACCATGAAACCCAGAAACCAGAGGGAACTAGTTCAGATTTTTCCACAGCGAGGGTGAATCTGAGGTCCTGAATCAGACGGATCGGGACTGTGTGGTAGGCTTCCCTCAGATCCAGTTGAGAGAACCAATCGCCCTTGTAGAGCATGTCTTTGAGGAGATGGATGCCCTCCAACTTGAAAAGTCCATAGATGACATATGTGTTGAGGGCATGCAGATTGATAACAGGATGGAAGGCCCTTGTCATCTTCCATACAAGGGAAATATTGCTCAAAAGTGAGGTGGGCCAATCGCTCACTCCACTGAGCCCTTGTCCAGCAGGGATAAATTGTCTGAATGAACCAGATCGGATGCCACTTTGGCCATGCGTATCGGCCGTGGAGCGGTGTCCTGTCTCAGAGGTTCGACGGAATTGATCCTAATCCTGACATAGTCTGAGAGACATCTGTGCCTAGTTGAGAGACAAATAAATAGAAATGTGTCGGTTCAACTCCTTTGTGAAGGCGTCCCCAAAGAGCAGACCTTAGACATTAGGACCCAGTTCCTTGGATGACAAATCCACTAATTAGCCGTCCAGCTTATAAAAGGCATCTTTGTGGTGTTCAGAGAACAGGGTCACAGTGGCGCTTCCTTATAAACAAACATATGGCCCTCTGGGCCCGTTCTTGTAGGAGATTTATCATCCACCGGTGTTCCCGGGCAGAGCATAGACCCTGTTCCAGGTCTTTGCAGGTCTTTTCTGGACGTATCAAGAAGCAAGCAAATGCTGGGACGAAAACGGGAGTAAGCCACTGTGTCCGGTAACATTGGGCAGGGGCATTACGCCCGAAGTTTCGCTCTGACCTCCTTATCCAACGGGAGGCGGAGTCAGTAACTCAGAAGCTCTGCAATGATGTCCAAAAGGGCCGATTACGAGGAGCGAGGGTGTTTAATGAGCTGGTGGATCGAAGAGGGGAGGGTCGGAAGGATCCAGAATCTCACCGGGGTCGTCAGTGGTGGTTGGCAGACCCTTTGGCGATCAGTCAGGAGAGAGTCCAACACCGTCTTCCTCATGCAGTGTCAATGGCCGCTGAACCTGCACTGGGGGATGTGGCACCAGAGCTGTCAGTCCAGTACTTATCCAGAACGTCACAACCCTCCTCCACCGGGTGGCCACCTGAACTAGAGGCAATCTTGGTTAACTTGGCAGGCAGCTTCCTCTTTATAGGTGGGAGCGCCATGGTCTTTCCAAGGTCCCTTACATGTGGAGTCCATATCCATAGAGGGATTTACCCGAGTCTGAGCCTCGAGCACCTGAGGTGCTGGGTGCAGGGTCCAGTGAAGTCGGTGGAGCATCACCATGGAAGACAGCGAGGGCTTCGGGCAGTGAGGACACTATGCCAGGCCTGGAGACCTTCTGGGCATGGAAATATGCTCCATCAGCCATGACTGTATCACTGCCATAGAGGTAAAACACTGTCAGTGTGGTACCTGGTGAGGTCAGCTGGGGGTCACCCAACAAGCACAAGTATACCATGCAGTACAGACCAGCAGGGTCATCAGTTTTGCACCGGGGCCCCATGGATTGTGTGTACGCCACTGCCCTCAGCATGAATAACAGAGGACACTGAAGGTCCAGCAGTGTTGTCAAAGGAAGGGGGTCACCCAACCCAAAAAAGTGTCACTGACACCACAGCAGAGCCCAGTAGGGGGCAGTAATGTCAGACAGGGTAGTGCCCCACACATAACAGGGCAGAGGCCTACCTCCACCTGGGGCCCAGGTGGCCTAAAACCTACAAAGAAAATAAATTGGTGTATGAGGGGGCCGGCGGCACAGCCAGCACGTTTGGGGAGCGGGCAGGCAAGGAACTGTAGGTCCAGTCTGCCTGGAATGTGTGGGAGTGCACGCAACACCAAAAAGATGGCTGCCCCGGCTCCAGCAAAATGGCTGCTATGGCCGGGTTCACAGGCCACCACGTGGAGCCATGGACCTCCAAACTAAAGCCATGAGCGGTCTGTGTGCCGTGAGCGGGGCGCGGGAAGGCAGCCAGGAGACGTGACAGGGGCATGAAAAAAACGGGGTGTGGGGGAAGGGAGCACGATAAAGCCCAGGAGATTGTTGAAAATGCGGCCAGCGTGAGGGCTGGCAAGGGGGATCCCCAGGGAAATCCAAAGGCCAGGCAGCACCCCAGAAGCCCAGATCCCCACAGAAATCAAAGGGGTACACATAAAACAAGCAGCCCCAATAATAAACACAAAATAAGCAGTAACAATGCAAATAAATACACAAAAGAACCCAGAGCAGACACACTCTATGAGTTGGGCAGTGCTCACCTGGAGGCAGCAGCAAAGAAAGAGGAAGTGGGAGGGTCTGACTCAGGGATTTCATACTGCTGTTATTTTGTTCTGATTGGTTGTTTGAAAAAGTTATGTTAACTATTTTTTTGCCGCTGGAGGTTTTCAGTAAAGAAGGTAAAGCAGTTATAAAGCCCACTGTCTTGCCATAAAATTAGATTAAATTTAGTATGTGATGAGCAGTCTTTCGTGGAAAATGTTCTTATTCTGTCCTTAATCCGCTTCTACATATGTTTATTAACGATCTTAAAATGAGAAAATGTCAGAATCTGAAGCTGATCCAAAACAAGGTAAGATAATTAAGGTTGAACCAGATTGTACTCCTCTACAGATTGCTTTGGATAAACTGGCAGAATCAGCAGAAAAAAAGCAGATGAGCTTCAACAGCGATAAATAATAAATTATGCATTTTGTGAAGAAAAACAAAACATGTAACATATACTCTAAATTACTTGAGATATTGTTAAATGAAGACACATTTACATGTTAAATTATAGACAACAACAAAATGGGGTACATTATAGACAACAACAAAAAAGTACCAATGTGCAATGTCAGGCAACAACCTTAAAACCCAGTAAGATATTATCATTCATAAACAAACGTATTTATTTGTGTGATACAAATAAAAACAATTGTCAGGTTTGTTAACTGAAGTGTGAATTGTTGGTGATTCAAGATAAATAAGCAGGGCTGCAGAAAATGGATTAAAAGTGAATTTACATTTTAGACCAAAATAGGCTGAATGAAAACATAGCTGAGTTGGAGAATATTTCAGTTCAGCTTTTGTGGCCGAAACTTTGAAAATCACTTTCAGTTCCTTACAGTTTACTCTTTAGTACATGATCACTTTTTAAGAGAAATGCCTAACCCTACGAGAGCCTTACATGACAACTCTAGATACTTCAACTCATCCATGACCCACACCAGAAAAAAACACTTACGACAATCAAATGTATATTTTCTTTAAATGACTTAACAACACTAAGGAAGGACCTTTCCATTTTCATTCTGGCTGTGCAAACCAACACCCATTTGTAAAACATCTGCATAACTATTACTACTTGAGTTACTGAAAGCTAATTTTCATGTATTTCATTAAAAATGTATTCCTTGTTCTAGAAATCCTCTTGAACATTTAAAGACTTATTTTCTATTCCCTTACTACCCCACATAGCCTTCCATTCTTTTCCAATGTCCATCATCTCATTCCCTATTTAATATTATATCATTGTACTAAATGTATTAATTTTGCTAAAATTAAAAATCTAAATATAGTTTCAACAATTGCAATAAAAAAAATGTGAATTAATTAAACACATTCATTGTGACCCTCTAACCTAGAGCATTCTAGTTATTTTTAGGCATGCCCTGGTGTTGTTTCCAGATGGATATTATTATATTGCTCTGCTTTGCTAAATGCTTAGTTTTCAGTTTTGTTGCACAAGTTTTTAGATAACTTTATTTTTTCTTTTCCAATTATGTAGGTTATTATGGCTCTGCTTCAATTCAGCCACCCCAGCCAATCTCAGAGTATGAAGTCACAAATGTGCACGCCCAATTCCCTGTCCTACTAAGCTTGTCCCCTACCTGCTAACATTATGTTCCACTTCAAGAAAATGTTTTAAATGATAAACAGAAGAGAAAAGTGGTAAGTGGTGTCCCTCAGGGTTCTGTTTTGGGACCGCTTCTATTTAAAATATTTATAAATGATCTTGAAATAGGCAAGGAAAGACATGTTTCAGTGTTTGCAAATGACACAAAACTTTGTAAAGTAATAAAATGTGCTGCAGAGGGATTTGGATAGATTGGGGGGACTGGGCACTAAAATGGCAGATGAAATTTAACGTAGAGAAATGCAAAGTTATGCACTTCGGGGTCAAGAATGCACACCCTAAATGGTAGTGAATTAGGGATAACCACCCACGAGAAGGATTTGGGAATTGTTATAGACAACAAATTAGGCAGCAATATGCAATGTCAATCTGCAGTTGCTAAGGCCAATAAGGTTTTGTCATGTATAAATAGGGGCATAAATTCTCTGGATGAAAATATAATTTTGCCTCTTTATAAATCGCTGGTAAGACCACACCTTGAATATGCTGTGCAATTTTGGGCACTTGTTCTAAAGAAGGATATCATAGCACTAGAAAAAGTGCAGAGACTAGCTACAAAATTGATAAAAGGAATGGAGCATTTTAGTTACGAAGAAAGGTTAAAAAATGTAAAACTCTTTAGTTTGGAAAAATGGCGCCTCAGAGGGGATATGATAACATTATGCAAATATATTCGGGGCCAGTACAAACCATTATCTGGAAATCTATTCATAAACAGGGCTATACATAGAACACGAGGTCACACATTTAGGCTGGAAGAAAGGAGATTTCATCTAAGGCAAAGAAAATGTTTTTTTACAGTAAGAGCAATAAAGATATGGAATTCTCTGCCCGAAGACGTGGTTTTATCAGAGTCTATACAGATGTTTAAACTGCAATTGGATAAATACTTGCAAAAACACAACATACAGGGATATAATTTCTAATTAGTGGGGTAATAGCTGTTTGATCCAAGGAGACATCTGACTGCTATTTTGGGGTCAAGAGGGAATTTTTTCCTAGTTTGTTGCAAAATTGGAAGCGCTTCATACTAGTTTTTTTGCCTTCTTTTGGATCAACAGCAACAACATATGTGAGGAAAGCTGAACTTGATGGACGCAAGTCTCTTTTCATCTATGGAACTGTAACTATGTAAGAGAATTGTTATCGCTGAAGTGAATTGGGGTGATTTTGTTTGCAAGCACTGTGTTCCACTGAATACAATACACAAGCGCAATTGGCAACCAATTAGCATTCTAACTGTTTTAACTGCCTTTTCTATTATGTTGGTTGTGCACAGTGAAAACATTGGATGCATTAAAGGTAATGATTGCATGGCCTAGCCTTACCAGGAGAGGAGAATGGAAATACTGCAGAAATTAACAAGAATTAATGGCCAACAGTTCAAAAAAAAAAATTTTAGTTAAAAATAACAGAGAGCCAGAGAGAGAAAGTGCATACGAGGGTCACCCAGCACTAAAGACAGAAAGAGTACAAGAGATGGGGAGGGGGAGCACTATTGAGAAAATGTATGTGTGTGTGTCTGTATGTGTTTTCTGTGCAGAGGTGACAAACTGCTAGCAGATATCAGTGAATATGCTATTTTTAAAATAATTTGAAAATTGTTTTAAAATAATTCAGTTTAAATATATCAATTATGCATTGAAAATGTAATAAAACCAGAACATTTCTTTACTAATGCAAATAAAATTGTAGTAAAAATAATGAAGAGTGTTAGGCTTGTTAATCTTGTTTTTATGTGACTGTGAAATAAGCCGTTTTTCATTCATATGTCAAATGCTATCAAATGTGTTCTGTGTCACATAAAGGTCCGATTCCTACTTTACATTCCCATGTTTTATTCAAAGTGGAAAAACTTCTAATAAGCATTTAAGATACAGAGACAAAGTGACAGAGACAGGACAGGTTCACCTTGATACAGGTTTTGTACATACATCACTTTGACCCCTTTTCCTCAACTGACATGAAGTACAATATTAACTTACACTTTTTGCAAGGTAGTCGCTACCAATAAATAATTCTATTTTTTAAGCTTTTCTACAAAATATATTCAGAATGAGTGACTTGGACTTGCTAAATGTTTAACATACATTTTTTGTTTTCAATAATTGCTATCTAAAACGCATCATAAAAAATGATTTAATAAACAGCAAAGTGAACAACATTTTTTAACAGTCCCATTCATTGTGCTAAAAGGAATCGCACTAAAAGAGAGGAGTTCAAATGTTTGGGTGAAAACACTGTCTGAATTGTTCCACCGCTTGTAGGAAATAACTTAGCATGAATCACGGTCATTTTTTAAGCATGGATTTTCTATTGATTGAATCTCTGAATGTTCTGCCACTTTTAGATGTAAATGAGCTGTCTGTACTGAATGTAATTGGCATGGGCATGAGATCATCATTATCCAATCAGAATGAGCCATCCTGTCCCAAGCTCTGAAAGACATTTCTTAATGCTGGTAAAATCCGTGCTTACTTACTGCATAACTTGGAAACTCCATGGTTTCCTTCAAACTGGCTCCAGTTTATAAATGCATTATTCATTGTTTAAACTTAATCATTAAAAAAAAAAAAAAAAAATATATATATAGCAGAAAAAGATATCAGAATAGTTTTTTTATTTAAAAAACTGAATATTTGAGATGCATGCAATATAATAATTAAACAATGTTATTTAATGCATATATACAAAATAATATACAGATATAATATCCATATTAAGCATTATGAGCCCACACAGTTTACAATGTAGAATAGCTGCAAAACTCTATTTTTAGTTATTAATTATAATCTACATTTACATTTTCTACGTGACAGCCATTACTATTGTGTTAAATCATTTTTTTGCAAGATGAAGGGATGGCCCCCTACAAAGTATGTTGTTTCTATAGGCTGTGTTTTATAGACGTATAGAATTGGACTGCTACATATGCATCACATGTACACAATGTGTGTGTAGTCTGTCTCTGAGCTTAGGTCCAGACAACTTCTCTAGTGATTTTAAGGTGTTAAAGTAAAAACAAATAAATAACAAGAGTGTTCATTTAAGATTTACTTTATCTACAGCTGCAAATGGAAGTAGGAGACAATTTGTTATAGTCAGGAATAGGAATAGTTAGTATAAAACATGCAGTTTGCAAAATGTAGATCTGTAGAAAGTCTTTAAAATATCAAAGCTGGATATCTCAGTGTAAATTTTGCAAGTTGGTTGTTTCTTCAGTATATCCTCTGACTTGTGGTGAGCTGACAAGTGTGAAAATGTAGATAAAAGTAGCCGTGTTATCTGGAAAATTAAAACTGCAGTTATGCATGGCTAGTTTTCTTTATTTTCTCAAATTCATGACAAAATTACGAGTGTAAAACTCAAGCTAAAACACACAAGAGGAGAAGAAAACAGGTGGGCATAATAATGTCATTAGATGCTGTATTGTAGAAAAATGTATTTAAAACGACCACATTCAAAACATTGTATCCAAAATAAAAAGTCTCAACAACTCTATTGGTCAATAACCAGTTTCTATCTTTTTTTTAAACTTGGTTTTGTCTGGAACTTTCCTGAATAATACATCCACTCACATTCTTTTTAGAAAACAAATAATCATGCCAAAGACTTTGGTAGCTTTATTTCTTTTGAATAGGATTGACTGAAACAACCTCCAAGTCATCCTCGATTCTGGATATCTACTTCTGAAGGCCCGTAGAAATATCCATAAAGGCTGCCTCCATTCTGTGAGCAGCTTCTGTCAACACATAGGTCTTGGAGAGAGTAAAGTTAACCCTTTGATCCACAGGATAACATATAGAACGTTCTAGTCTAAGCATATGTTTGCAAGAAAAACAAGAGTATAAGGCACATATTAAAAAGGTGGAATACTTCCTTCAAGGTGCTCCAGAAAGGGAGGACCAATCCATGGAGACATCAAATGGAAGAAAAGAGAAATATCCAGGCACATCTGAAGTTTTTTCTAAAAGGCAGTCTTTGATTAGGAACAAAAAAATTGGAGGCAACGTTCCAGGTCCTCTCTGAAAGAGTAGCCAAAATGTTATCTCCACTTTTTTGTTCCTAATAAAATGCTGCCTTTTAGAAGAAACCACAGGTGTGCCTGGATATTTGTATATATGTGTGACTGTCATCCCGTGCTCATCTTCTTGGCCACCCAGAGCATTTTCCTCTGCAACTGAAGAAATCAGTAATTTTTTACTACTTTTACCTTATGTTTTTTTTGTCAGAATCTGAGATGTCTTATTTTCCTGGGTAGGGTATATCCTGATCTACATTCTGAATGTCAGTAGGAAGAGTGCAAAGGACCCAAAGCATCTGTGAAACAGGAGATCGAAAGCTTATCCTGTTCTAGGATTTCATTTTAATGGGCAGCATTTTGTCTGGCAACATGTTCACTAAGACCTTGTGCACGGCTCTTCTAAAACATTCTAATGACCAACAAATAAGATTTTGGATTATTTTACAGTGTAAAAGTAAAGCTGGGATATTTTTAGAATAAACTAAACTGGTATGAAACAAATATAATATGCAGTCTCTCTTTTTGTACTGTCTAATATATGTTTATATCTCATAGGAATGAATTGAGCCCTCTAGGTTACATTTTACAAGTTACAAGAAGTAGGGAAATTAAACATATTTGTCATAGGAGTACAACACATAAAGGTAGGGATACACAAGAATAGTAGCTACCCAGAGGGTTTACTGAGTTGAAATGGGAAACATGAACAGTCATTTAGGAGACTGGAGTGTACTTTATGGCAGTGTAATAAATATGTCATGTTAAATCAATTAAGATTGTTAATGTAGCACTTTATGTAAAATATGTTGTTTTAGTTTGAAATTAACTTTATATAGGAATTAGGACTGCCAAATGGCAGGGACTTTTCAAAGATGGAGTCATTAAGGGAGAAAAAGTTTAATCTATATGCAGCAATTACTAATACTAGAGAAATCAGAGAAAATTTGGACTAAAGCACATCTGTATATAGCAAATTATGGCAAATATTTTGGATAATGAACAGAGATGGGGAGCATTGAAGAAAGTAGGATTTTGAATATAATGTATTCCTATTTAATATGGGAATGCAGATTTTGTACGTTTTATGAAGGAAGGGTATGTGGTCAGTACAGAGCAAAATCGTGGAACTATTAAAAGTTGCACTAAAATTAGAGATTTGGGAGAAAGATAACTATCTCAGTCTTTAAATATATTAAAGTGATATTGTCACTTTTTAGTTTTTAATAAAGAAATTTATATTGGAAACAACCCTGTAAAGACTGCTTTGGAATGTTACTGAGACATTCTGTTTACCCAGAAACAGTGACGTAATAATAGGGGGCCTGAGTGGACAGTCCGCCCTGGGTGCCATTCGTTACGGGGTGCCATCCACCCTCAGAGCGAGAGCTGTTGGCAGGCAGCAGGACGAGGAATGTGGAGGCGCGCGCAGAGTCATAATGCCGTGCCATTGGCACGCTCCATCTTCACAGTGTTTTAAGCAGAAGTGCAGGGATCTGCTCTAACACTCTGTGAGGGCGGTGCCGCAGTGGTAGAGTCTGGAGTCTGGAGCAGCGAGCAGGCGAAAGAGCAGGGTGAGTGCTTGGCAATTTATTTATTTTTTAAATGGATGCTAAGTGTTATTTGTGAAGAGGGGTGCAGGGATCTTGTGGTGGGGGCAGGAGTTTTAATAGAGGGTGCAAGGGTTTTTTGCAGAGAGGGGCAGGGATTTTTTTTAAAAAAATGTATTTTTATCGTGCAGGGTGTTACATCATATTGAACCGCGCCACAACAGCGCACATGCAGACATACATGTTAAACAGTGGCATAGGAAAATTTTTTGGTATAAGTTTACGCTGAGCAACGTTGGCACAACACGTAATTGAGACATGGAGTCAGCAGCGCTGGGTTAAGTGGGTGTAGTGCACACGGGTAGCCATCCTTATGAGATATAAACGCTGTGCACATTGTGCCTATGTCCCATGTGTTCTGCCTCTTTATCGAAATGAACAAAAGAGCGAATGAGTATTAAGCGGCTGTTGGGTGCACCTTGTGAAAGGTTGAATCCGCTTAACTATTGTGTTTACCCAAGCTGGAGTGGTGTCAGCGTGTGTACCCCCTCCCGAGTTAGTTCCGAAGTGTAGGTAGGTGGTGTCATTCAATACAGGGGGGGGGGAGGGAGAAGATGTAGTAGTAAGTTAGCTATACTCTGGGCAAAACTATGGACCTGCATGGTAAGAGGCTCCGCAAGGCCTTCCCCCTCTGTGTGTTTGGTGCAAGCAGTATAGGAGCGGGGAGGCTTGTGGCCCTGTCGCGTAAGGCGTTGTGAGCTTGGCAGTGTTGTATGACCCAAAAATAACTACTGTCATTTGTGAGAGAGTTTTAACATAAACAATCTAAACTAAACTTAAAATTTAAATCAACTGGTTTTAGAAGAGGTTAAGTCTCTGTGGTGTTGGGGTCCTGACTGGCAGTTCCAAGTCCTGTTCCCGTTTTCAGATCCCTTCTTCGGACGTCGATGGAGCATGTGTGGATCTGGGAGTAAATTATTTTATTCCTACTGGATTTAGTCGAGACATGGACGCTGTGGCCGATGCGGTCTGGGTGAGTAGGCCCATCTTGTGGAGGTTGTCTTCCAATTCCTGCAGTGTGCTTATGCGTCGAGTTTCTCCCTGGGCGGTAAGGGTCAGGGATCTTGGTGGGGAGAGGGCGCAAAGAGGGCGCAAAGATCGGCACCATGCCAAGGTGTTTTTGGTTAGGTCTGGGAACAGTTGCAGGGTAGCTCCCTCAAACTGCAGTGAATTTTGGCCTTTAACAGCCGACAGGAGTGAGGCTCGGTCCTGTAAAGACTGCAATCTGATAATAATATCTGGCGTGGATATCTGTGGCGCGGTCGCTGGTTTAGGGATGCGGAATACCCCATCTAATTTCACCGCCCTGGCCTGTTTAGGCGGTAGGTTGACGGCCAGAAATCGTCTTACAAAGTGTGGTAAATCCGTTTGTCTCAATGCCTCAGGCACTCACCGAACCTTAAGATTGTACCTCCTCCACTGATCTTCCAGGGCATCCACCCTGTCCGCGGTTGCTTTCTGCTGCTGCTGGAGTTCCTCTAGCTGTTTCTCCATCCCGGAGTGCTTGGTGTCTTGTTTGCAGTGGGAGGCCTCCAGGTCCGCGATTCTTCCCTGTGTGCCCTCCACCGCTTTCTGGAAGTGGGCCATGTCACTGGCTAAGTTAGTACGGAGCTCCGTCAGCATTTTCTTGAGTAGTGATGCCGTGACAGGGTCGCTGTCTTCCGTCGGAGGTAGCCAGGGTCCCATCTGTATGCTGGGTATGTTTCCCTCACTCGTGTCCAACAGGTTTTCCGAGGAGCACAAGGAGCCCCCATTGAGGTGTGCCATGCTGTCCCATGCGGCCCTCTGGGAGTTACGGAACAGTTCTCCGATGTCCCGGGCTGGCAAGCCCTTGTCTGATCTGGGTTTTTTGTTTTTCCTTCCTATTTCAGTTTCCCCGAGGTGGGTAAGTATTTTTTGTTTGTTTTGCGGGTGTTTTGCGTGTATTGGTAGCTTTGTCGGGATATCTCTCATGGAGCTTGTGGGATCTGCGGCCATTCAGGTCGACAGGATTTTTGTGAATTGTGAATTTGTGAATTTTTGTGAATTGGTACAGGGGTCTTGTAGAGGGGAGGTGCAGTGTTTTTTGTACAGGGAGCATGGGTTTTGTGAATAGGGTGCTGGGGTCTTGTAGAGGGGGATGCAGGGGTCTTGTAAGTGGGGGGTGCAGGGGTTTTTGTATAGGGAAGTCAGGGATTTTTAGGGGGGAAGGGGGAAGGGATTTTTGTAGAGGATGCAGAGGTTTTTGTAGATAGGGGACAGGGGTTTTTGTAGATGGGGATCCACCCCGGGTGCCAAATGCTCTATGTACACCCCTGCCCAGAAATATATATTAAATAATGTAAGGTTTGTTTCTCATAAGTGCTGATCTAACATAATGTAGCAGATGGAGGAGGAAGCAACTTCATCAACCACAGTTTGTCAGCTTGCATGTACATGATTACACTACTATTACACGCTTCAGCCAGTTGAAACCGCCAGGAGCTGTAAAAAAAGAGGAAGATGGAACATAACAGACCATTGGAGAGTTAAAGGAACACTATAGTCACCTAAACAACTTTAGCTTAATGAAGCGGTTTTAGTGTATAGAAACCTCTCAGGAGTTAAATCACTTTGTTTCTGGAGTTAAATCACTTTGTTTCTGTTTATGCAACCCTTGCCACACCTCCCCTGGCTCTGACTGACACCGCCTGCATGGAAAAAAACCTGGTTTCACTTTCAATCAGATGTAATTTATCTTAATCAATTTTATCTCTTGCTCTGTAAATGTAACTTTAATCACATACATGAGGCTCTTGTAGGGTCCAGAAAGCTACTAACATAGCAAGGAATAAGAAAATCTAAATTAAACAGAACTTGCAATG
Source organism: Pelobates fuscus (assembly GCF_036172605.1). NCBI lineage: Eukaryota > Metazoa > Chordata > Amphibia > Anura > Pelobatidae > Pelobates > Pelobates fuscus. The sequence goes on from NC_086318.1 coordinate 255,815,665, forward strand.
AAGGAAGGATAAACATTAGATGACTATTTACAGGAAGTGTTTAAGAAGGCTGTGCAAGTCACATGCAGGGACGTGTGACCGGGGTTCATAAACAAAGGGATTTAACTCCTAAATGGCAGAGAATTGAGCAGTGAGACTGCATGGGGCATGATCTATACACCAAAAACAGATTCATTAAGCTAAAGTTGTTTTGGTGACTATAGTGTCCCTTAAGGTTTAGCTCATATTTCTTAATTTAACCTCTCCTCTCTGATCTCAACATGGCACTGGTCAAATCACCTTGGAGGATCTTAACAAAGTACAATGCCGCTACAAGTGACAGCTTTAGGTTCTAGTCAAGTACAAGTCATCAGTGTGTATTATCTGTAAATACATTACAGCCGAAATTAAAATAACTTATGAGTTTCCATCAAAAAGGGTACAGAGATAAATAGCAATAAGGTATATGCATGTCACAGATACTAGATTTTTCTAATAGGATCCCTCTGACCAGGGCCGGACTGGCCCACCGGGATACCGGGAAATTTCCCGGTGGGCCGCGGCACCTGGGGCTGGGCTGACAGCCCTAATCATTGCTCAGGCTCCTGTAATCCCGGCTGGCTGTGTGTGAGCTGTGCGGCCGCACAGGATCCCGTGGGAGCAGGGGGAGCCAGGCGGCCGGCACAGCTAACTCATGGCTGGCCGGATCATAAAAAAAAAAATGTGGCGGGGCGGAGCCAATCGAGCGGCGGGGCGGAGCTTAGCGTGCGGTGGGGGCCCTGGTAACTGCTGCATGGGAAGCAGGAAGGAGTCCCTACTTCCCCAACAACCAGCCTCCAGGAGCTCCAAGGGATGTGGAGGTAAGAAGCAGGTCAGTGTGTGTGTGACTGCCTGTGTGTGTGTGACTGTGTGTGTGTGTGACTGTGTGTGTGTGTGACTGTGTGTCTGTGTGTGTGTGTCTGTGTGTGTGTGAGACTGTCTGTGTGTGACTGTCTTCCTCTGTGTCTGTGTGTGTGTGTGTGACTGTCTGCCTGTGTGTGTGACTGCCTGCCTGTGTGTGTGTGTGTGTGTGTGTGTGTGTGACTGTCTGCTTGTGAGTGTGTGACTGTCTGCTTGTGAGTGTGTGACTGTCTGCCTGTGTGTAAGTGTGTGACTGTCTGCCTGTGTGTGTGTGTGTGTGTGTGTGTGTGTGTGTGTGTGAGTGTGTGGCTGTATGCCTGTGTGTGTGGCTGTCTGCCTGTGTGTGTGGCTGTCTGCCTGTGTGTGACTGTCTGCCTGTCTATGTGTGTGTGACTATCTGCCTGTGTGTGTGACTGTCTGCCTGTGTGTGTGACTGTGTGTGTGTGTGTATGACTATCTGTGTGTGTGTGACTGTCTGCCTGTGTGTGTGACTGCCTGTGTGTGTGTGTGTGTGTGTGTGTGTGTGTGTGGCTGTCTTTGTGTTTGTGCATCTGCTAGTGAGTGAGCGAGCGAGCTTCTGTCTGTGTGTGTCTGTGTGTGTGTGTGTGTGTGTGTGTGTGTGCGCGCATCTGCTAGTGAGGGAGCCTCTCTGTGTGTGCGCCTGCTAGTGAGTTTTTGTGTGTGTGTGTGCCTGCTAGTGAGTGAGCTTGTATGTGTGTCAGTGAGCTTGTCTGTAGGGATCATGTGTGTGTGTGCATGTTAGTGAGCTTGTCTGTAAGGAGCATGGGTGTGTCAGAGCCTGTCTGTAGTAAGCATGTGTGTGATCGTGAGCTTGTCTGTAGTGACCATATGTGTGTCAGTGAGATTGTCTGTAGTAGCATGTGTGTGTCAGTGAGCTTGTCTGTAGTGAATCTGTGTGTTAGTGTGCTCTTCTGTAGGGAGCATGTATATGTCAATGGGCTTGTCTGTAGGGAGAGTGTGTGTGCGCATCAGTGAGCTTGTCTGTAGTGAGCGTGTGTGTGTGACAGTGAGCTTGTCTGTAGTAAGCTTGTGTGTGTATTAGAGTTTGTGTGTATGCCAGTAACCTTGTCTGTGTGGGTCATTGAGATTGTCTGTCAATGAGCCTATTTGTGTGCATCAGTAAGATTGTCTGTGTCTGTGTGTGCGTATGGTTTACTGTATAATTTAATTACCCTGAAAGAACTAATATTTTGAATAAGAAGAAGAAATGTATCAATGTATATGTATACACATACTACAGCCCCCAACCCCCACAGACTATCCCCTAATATATACTTAAACTTGCTTTCCACACCCAAAACACTAAAGCCTCTATCCCATTACACACAACACCAAAAGCAGTTTCCCACTCACAATCAACCCCACAACAAATAGTATGCCCAAACATGCAACACTACAGATAGTCTGCTCCACATAACACTCCCACAAACATGCAACCTCACAAGCAGCCTCCAAACACATACAGCAGCCCTCCCATATACACACATAAACTGACACACACAGCAACCTTGAGACCTCCTCTGACGGTGGTTGCAGTGCAGATCATATGTAATAAAAGAAAAAGAGAAGGCCCATAGTGCTCTCTATATAAGTAAGTGCAGAATGTAATAGGAGATGTACTTACAATTTTGAGAGCAGACTAACTGCTCTATGTGCCAAGCGTGGGTGGAACAATCCCCACCTAGGATTCTTTGGGTGATGGTTTTGGTGCTTCAGATAGTAGGGTATGCCAGGTAAAAGTAGATATTAAACATATAAAATAAAAGTGTAAAGACTGACCCAGGTATACAGGTATTAAAAATAATGACTTTTATTAAACAAAATATAGAAACACAACACATTTCTCCCTAATAAGGTTTTATCAAGTGTTCAGGCATGGGGATTGTTCCACCCACGACTGGCACATAGAGCGGTTCATCTGCTCTTAAAATCTATTTGATGATATTTAACAACTTCTCTATCATGTAGGCTTATTTTAACCATATTATTTTATCCCATGGAGCCGCCTTCTGTCATACAGATATAAATGCTTGATGTTAAACTATATTGTGATGGTCACAGGAAGGAGAGTGCTCTTGGAAATGCTAACACACTTTCCCATTGTTCAATCAGACTGCTATTGTATAATCATTATCTGCATTTTTTTAATCAGACAATCTGTCATCACAGCTATGAAAAAAACATGTTGCTGTTTATTTATTTATCATGGACTCTTAGAAGATTCATCTATAACTGCAAGAATTTATTTAAATACCTTTCTCCTCCCGTAAGTAGAAATTGTATATGTTATGGTTGGCGGTTAATGTACCTATTTCTACTTAATTTTTAATACATTTTTCACTTCAGTGTTATTGAGGATAGACTTTGAGAACTAATCACATCAATATCAGGGTTATTCACTAAAGTGAGAATTCAAAGTCAATGTAGGGTGAATTTCAAATTTATGACCAGAGCAGCCAAACTGATAATATAGCTGACTTTTTGCAATTTTTGCAATTTTTATCTTAAAATATATCAGGGTTATTCACTAAAGTGACAATTCAAAGTAAATTTACGGTGAATTTCAAATTTATGGCCAGAGCAGCCAAACTGATAACATAGCTGACTTTTTGCAATTTTTGCAATTTTTATCTTAAATTTGAAATTCACTTGACGTCTCACTTTAGTAAATAACTGAGTCTGAGAGCAGACCACCTACACCTGGCTGAGGTTATAGACCATGGGTTCTACAAGATAGTCATTTCCAGGAGTATATAGTTCAACAGTGGATATCATACATATTGCACCTAAAGTGAAACTCTCATCTAAAAATTCTGCACAGTCCAGTAGGACAACTAAAGTTTCAGATTAAAAGGCATAAATAAACATTGCTTCCTCCTGTTTAAACAGTCTGGATATGAGGGCAGTCGTTCTTGCAGTTTCCTCACCACAAAACAAAGCTAGCATACCACTATTAATGCCCTGGGTATGTGCACTGACTTAATCTGCGGTGGTGTGGTTGCACATGCCTTTTTTACAATAATGCCAATGGAATAGCAGTAAGGTCATCAAATTCAATGCTGAATATTATACATATGCTTCAATTATACATATTCAATTACTTTTGGTGTGGCTTGTATTTCCTCGTCTAACTCACTTTTTCAGTATACTAACTCTCTCCTTGACCCTCTTCTGGCTTCCACTCCCTCTATTCTACTGAATCTGCCCTTACCAAAGTGACTAATGACTTAATCATTGCTAAATCTAAGGCGATCACTCTTTCTTAATTCTCCTTGACCTCACTGCTGCTTTTGATACGGTCGGCCAAACTCTTCTTCTTCAAACCTTCCACAACCTTGGACTCCATGACTCTGTACTATCCTGGTTTTCATCATATCTTTCGGAATTCTTATTAAATGTCTCTTTATCTGGTGCCACCTCCTCCCCACTGCCTGTCTCATCTTGTGTTCCCAAAGGCTCTGTTCTTGGTCCTCTTTTATTCTTAATTTTCACTACCTTTCCAGTTGAATTGTATTTTTTTCTATAATCAAGATTATTATTATCAATAGATAAAAGATAGGTTTGCAATTTGTCTTTCAATTAAACTCAGTCTACAGACTGGTGAATAAAACAGTCTTGTTTGGCATGATATATATGCACTTAAAGATGAAAAAAGGAAATCTCAGAGAACAATCACCTATCCCATACCGTATAGATGGTGGCCAACTGACAAGAAATACTGGGCAAAATAATAATAAATGAATAAAAATAGTATACACTGTTCAGCTGCAACATTCAAATCACCTGCCTAATATTTTGTAGGTCCCCTTATCCCCCTTGTGCTGCCAAAATGGCCCCACAAGACCTCTGAATGTGCCCTGTGGTATCTGATACCAAGACATTAGCAGCAGATCCTTTTAGTCCTGCAAGTTGTGAGGTGGAGCCTCCATTGATCGGATGTGTTTTTCCAGGAAACAGTGATGCACTGTGTGTTCTGATACCTCTCATGGCCAGCGTTATGTTTTTAAGCAATTTGCACTACAGTAGCTCTTCTGTTTTATCGGACCAGAAGGTTTAACCTTCACTCCCCATGTGCAGCAATGAACCTCTGGTGCCCATACCCCTGGTTCACAAGTTGTCCATCCATCAATTTTGGTAGGTACTGACCACTGCATACCAGCAATACCCCACAAGATTTTCCAATTTGGAGATATGCTGTCATCTATCCATCACTATTTGGCCCTTGTCAAAGTCACTCACATCTTTTTGCTTGCCTATTTTTCCTGCTTCCAACACATGAAATTCAAGAACTGATTGTTCACTTGCTGCTTAATATATGCCATCCCTTGACAAGTGCCATTGTAACAATATAATCAATGTTATTCACTTTACCTGTCGGTGGTTTTAATGTTCTGCCCGATCACTGTAATTTATAAAGATATCAGTAAAATTAGTGCAGCAGAAAGGTAAAATAAGAAAAACCATGTCTGTGCCAATAAAATAACATATTTTTCCATACGATACATATAACCTCTCAATAGTAATGAATGTCATGAATGATACAAATATCTCATAGACAATATGTGAGAAAAGAAATAGAATACATTACATTGTACTGTCCCAAAAGATAAGCACATTTGGTGAATCACTACTATCACTGGTACCGCAATTCGTCTCATGAGTAGAGATTCCAAAACTTTTACATTTCGTTTTGATGAGTAAATGTATGAATTACATAACTGCTGTTACTTCTTCCATTTATAGGGTTTTGAGATATTGCATACTTTGTGTTCTTTTTTTACATTTCACCTTTGAGGTCATACCTTACTATCCAATAAATACGTTGAGTTTATCTATATACGGTATTAAAACAAAGATTGTTTTTATTATTTTTTTGCACAGACACATTTTTTTCAGCTGGCACTGGATATATCAGCTGTCCAGAGAAGGCTTTGGTGAACTATAATGATCTGTTGGACCAGAAGACACTCCCTACTAACAAACACAGGGCATCGCTGGGAAGTCACATGACTAAGTAAAGCAAAATGCTAGCCTTTAGCCAAGATGGTAACTCATATTCTGAAGCAAATGATCCAAACAAGGCAAAAATGCATAATGATACTAGTCCATCCTATGTTTAATGAAGGACAAAAGCAAAAGAATATTGCAGGCATGTTGCCCTTTCTCAAAGTAGCAATGATGTCATTGACACTTACAATTGGCATTTTGTTTGAAACATTTGTTTTGCATTGTTCCTTCATTACTCATATTGAGCCATATTGAGCATCAGTTTACACTTGTGCATTGTTTGGTTCTTTTGCTTGGAGCTTTTCCACTGTCAGAAAGCAACGATAGGCTGGTGATATCTATAGGAATTTGATATGAACTATTCAGGCACTGCAGTAACCCACGATCTCTTTATACATGCACTGAATTACATTGGGGGTAAAAACTTTCTGATTATTAACCCCTTAATTCTGTTACGGTGTTCTATGCCATCCCATTTAAATGGGCTTTAAAGCCGCTGCGGCGGCATAGAACGCAGTAACGGCTTGCCGCCCTTGAGCCTCGGGAATACTTACCTTCCCGGCAATACGCTTTGGGAGAACTGCCTGACAGCCCAGGCAGCCCTCCCACGGCAAACATGGCCCCCTTTAGCTGGCTGTGGATCTGCCAGCAGGGAGACCGTCTGGGCTGTCAGACAGTCCCCCTGCTGGTGGGAGGTGTAAGAAAATAATTATTAAACATGTTTAAAATATATTAAATATACATATATATTATTTATATATGAATACATATTATATATATAATATTTGTGTTCGGGGCATTCTCATATGATATAGAATAAGATGGTTGTAGCGATGTAGCTTTAGGAATAATCGGTTGAGGTGTGCCGAAACCGACGTATGCTGTAGGCCGGTAAAAAGTGGGCTTACATAGAGGAAATATGAACAATGGGAGTGGAGGGTGGGGCTATTCGTCTGACCCACAAAGGTAAGTAGGGAAAGGGGGGAGTCCCTTTTGTAGGTCTATAGCCCCTCCCACAACTTCAGGCCATGCCTTCCAATATATATACATCTTATATATATGTGACGTCATATTTTAATATTAATATAAGTACATATATTAGTATTAAAATACACTTAGAATGAAGTTACATATACATAAGATATAAATATATATATATATATATATGTATAATTACAATTGCATAAAAGGCCAGCTGTGGCTTCCATTAAACAGAATGCTTTACCCCTTCATGAAGTCTTGGCTCATGTTTGGGGGGATTGGAGAACTACATACACTCTGGGGATTGCTATATCACAATACTCCCCTGAGTATAATCACTAGCTCTTATAACAGCTGTTCCTGCTACGCTCTTTGGAATAGGAGAGGTCTACCCACTGGAAGCTGAATCCTGGTCTTGGGTCCAGGGTGGGTGGAGGGTGGCGAGACCCCAACCAAGCTGCGGCGGTTCGTGGGGTTTATGGTCGTTATGGTGTTCCAGTGCAGTGATTATGGTACTCCCAAGTACTAGGAAGCAACGATTCGGGGTGCCAGGCGGTCCGTCACATATGTATATATATTAAAATTCTATGTGTATATTTAAGTAATCTTTTAGCGTAATTATTGCAGTGGTGGAACTACCATGGCCGCCCTGGGGACCCCTGCGACTGCGGTGCCGCCACTATGTGTTGTCAGCCCTAGCCCACGCCGTAGCCGCACGTTAAGGGGCGCACGTTAAGGGGCCCATCGGATGGCCCATGCTCTGACATCACAGCTGGGAAGAAGTGACTGCCCCGGTCACTCTTCCCATCAGTCTGAGTGTGTTTATATATGTGTCTTTATGAATGTTTTTCTGTATGTGTGTCTGTATGTATGTATGTGTGTGTGTGTGTGTGTGTGTGTGTATGTCTGTGTGTGTCTGTTTGTCTGTTTGTGTGTGTGTGTGTATTTGTCTGTGTATGTGTGTGTGTGTGTGCGTGTGTGTGTATATTTGTATGTGTGTTTGTTTGTGTGCGTGTGTGTGTATATTTGTATGTGTGTGTCTGTGTGTGTGTGTATGTGTGTGTGTGTATATTTGTATGTGTGTGTCTGTCTGTGTGTCTATGTGTCTGTATGTGTGTGTGTTTATATGTATGTGTGTGTCTGTCTGTGTGTCTGTATGTATGTGTCTCTGTGTCTGTATGTGTGTTTGTATGTATGTCTGTATGTCTGTGTGTGTGTGTGCTTGTGAGTGTGGGTCTGTATGTTTGTATGTATGTGTGTTTGAGTATGTGTGTGTCTGTATGTTTGTCTGTATGTATGTGTGTGTTTGTATGTGCGTGTGTATCTGTATATGTGTGAGTGTGTTTGTATGTATGTGTCTGTATGTATGTATGTATGCGTATTTATGTGTTTGTTTGTATGTGTGTGTGTGTGTGTTTGTATGTATGTGTGTGTGTGTGTCTGTATGTATGTGTGCCTATATGTGTGTGTCTGTGTGTATGTATGTGTCTCTGTATATGTGTGTGTTTGTCTATGTGTGTGTCTGCATGTGTATCTGTTTGTCTGCATGTGTGGTGTGGTGGCAGGGGGTAGACATATGAGGGGGGCCCCAGGGCAGTTTTCACAATGGGGCCCTGTGGTTTCTAGTTACGCCTCTGCACATATGCCATACAAAAACATGCTTGCATTCAATTACGCAAACACTGCTCAGTGCTGAATACAATCCTGCAAGGATGGGGAAATGCCCCAACTGACAAAGCAGTGTGGGAGTTGTATGACAGATTGAAATCTTCCTTTTGGCTATGCTTGAGATAGAGGGCATCCTAAAAAAATACTGCACCACCTCTCAACTCTAGTTCCGCCACTGGTAAAGCCTTTTCATGCAATGCTAGAATTTTACAATACAGTCCCAACAAAGAGAGCAATAACATTGGTGGTATTCTACTCGAAGGGAGACCCCAATCTCCAACAAAACTTTAATTTTAATTCACAACCTGGCTGCAGATAGCCAGAAAAACTATAAACATGTAGTGATATCCCTGATACATTTCTCCATGGGTGTTCTTTCCTTCTATCGAAGGTTGCTGTGCAGTTCAGATCACTCAGTGCTGTCAGTGGTTGAGCTTTGTACATGCATTTTATAAGGAAGTCTGTTTCTGGAGGGGACATGGCTAAGGAGGCAGACTTATGGGGAAGTATTTTAAAAAAAAAATATTTTGTGTGTATGAAAACTATATAGATTTGAGAATGCAAACAAACTGCATATTAATGAGGCCAAAACTCCCAAAGTAAAAAATAAATACATTAATAAATAAAAGCAAATATGAACTCAATGAAAATATAGATGTATTTATTTATTAATTCATTTTCTTGGGTGTATATATAAAACCAACTTGCATTAGGTAGGGGGTATTATGACAAGGTTAGGCTGGGTTCCAAGCATGTAACACAAAAATATGGGTGTGTATGTTGTTTACTTGGGAAAGAGATGGCATCAGAATACACTATAGGAAGAAGGCAGTGTTATACTCTGGGCCAGAGGCGTAACTAGAAACCCCCCCCCCCCCCGCCACTCCATATGTCTCATTTTCTGCCCCGCCAGCCCTTCCACGTGTCTCATCCCCCCGGGTGTCCCTCCACTGTCTCATTCCCTCCTCCAGCCTCTCCACGAGTCTCATTCTCCCCCAATTCCTCCACAAGTCTCATTACCCCCCACCCCAGCTCCTCCATGTAGGCACCTGCCATCAAGGCCATCAAGGTAAGCAGGTGCCTACTCTGCCTCAATGTCCATGCGGTGATTCGGGGGTGCCCTAGGTGGGCCCCCTGTCACAGTTCTTCTCTCTGCGGGTCATGGTTACAGGGGTCAGCAGGGTGGCCAAGCCCCCAGGAGTGACGGGTTCGGTCGCGGATGCGACCCCTGCGACCGTAGTAGTTCCGCCACTGCTCTGGGCAATGTTCTGTTGGGAAACCTTAGGTCCTGGCATTCATGTGGATGTTACTTTGACACATACCACTTTCTTTGAGTGGCAATGGTGTTCCCTAAAAAAAATTGTTGAGGGGTGCAGAAATTAAACCTGCAGGACTATAAGGACCTGCTAGTAATGTCTTGGTGCCTGTAACGAAAATATACCCCAACACGCAGGATTCAACTCAACAGAAGACAACACAGAGGGGAGATACGTCTACCAGACCTTAGAATGGCCGGACTCAACGTATATGAGAGGAGTACAGAGTCAGGAGCGATCCGAGGTCAAGGGCACAAAGAGACAACATAAACTAGGACTAGCCGGGGTCTGGTACACAGTAAACAGCAAGCAGGCAAACAGAACAGATAAGGATAAAGAGAAAACGTAGTCAGAAACAAAGCCAAGGTCAAGTACGAAGGAACACAACTGAACACAACAAGCGCTAAAGGGAACTGAAACAGAAACCATGATAGGGCAAGGAACTAAGGGAAAAAGGTGAGTATAAATACCTTAACATCTATTTTGATTGGCCCCTGTCACATCCACACCCCCAAAAGGTAAGTGTATGGGGAGTGTGGCATGACAGGGACCAATGGGAGGCCTTTGCCAATTTAGGCTCCCACTGTCCCTTTAAGAGCGCACCCGAGACCCGCGGCACGCTCTTAGAGTCAGGCGGGACACGTGAACGCTTTTCGCGGTCACTGCCCGCCTTCCTGTTGCAGCCGTCGGATGAGCTGTGCGCGGCTCGTGCAGCAGCAGGACCGCACGCGGCTTGAACAGAGAACCCCGGCCGGTCCCTGGAAAGGGTAAGTACCGCTACAGTGCCAGATACCACAGGACATGTTCAGAGGTCTTGTGGAGCCCAAGCCTCAGTGCTCCACAGCTGTTTTGGCAGCATGAGGGGGACCTCTACAATTTTAGTCAAGTGGTTTTAATGTTGTGGCTGACCAATGTATAACAAGGTTTTGCTAACGTGTGTATTTTAATAAACCTAATGTAGGCTTCTCCTGTACAAAACCCCACATTGTGTTCAGCTACATCTTCTGAGTGCATCTTCTGAGGGCTTAAGAACTAAAGTCACACTCCATGGTTTTCCCCCTGCCCTTCACCAGGCACAGCCCCGAAGTTCCAGCCGCATGGAACCCTGCATCGGATCGGAAATCAGTCACAACACAACTTGGTTGTTCTACACCATGAGTGTTACAGGAGCGCTCTTTTAAACAAAGGAGATGGAAATGTATTCGGGACATAAAATATGGGGGTTATTGATGTAATTTCATATGTTTTGGCATGTATTGTAATGGTGCCCTGGTGTCTGGTGGATAATTAGATTAGCGCTTACAGATCTAGTTATCTCCCAGACACAGACGCTAGGGTGGGATTTACCTTGTTCAAGCCATGGACCCCCTGTTGGGGTTATGTGTATAAAAGTGTGCTGTTCTCAATAATCCAGTCCTTATTCACTAAGTCTCGGCTAGTGTTCGGGTGAGACAGCTATAACCATTCTAGGTGTCCAGTGCTGAAACAGAGGGATTCTTGATGGCGACACTGAAGCTGATTGCTGAGGTCTGTAGGGGGTGCATGTTTAATCACTTATCATTTGCCTTTGCAGAGCTTAAGTGGTCTAATGGAGAGAGAAAACTACCAGGAGCCTTGGCCAGTAGTCTGTAGTCCAGTCAACTTCCTAAGCTTGATATCAATATCAATATTTATAGAGGGTGTAAAACTCAGTGCTGTCAGCAAGCGAGGTCGGTAACTTAAAAAGGGTACTCTATCTGGTCAAGAAAATTACACAGTCAAAAATTAGTATATCTACAAAGGACTAGGTTTAAAAAGATAACTAAGTAGTGGATACAAAGTAGCAGGTAAGTATCTATATGTATCAACCTCAGTGAACAATCAGGCTTTATTAACACATGCCTACATTACACTGATATAGTAAAGAGAGGACATCCCAGGAATGGGGGCGTAAAAGGTAGAGATACTTTAAGGGCTAAATATGGTAGCTTCTAACATGCTCAACCAGTGAGCAAAAAATCAATTAGATAATAGAGGAGAATCAGCCTGAATGTAATATTATAAAGACCCATTTACAAGGTTTCTAAAGAGCTAATCCATCCCAACTATAAGTAGAAAAAACTACATGAAGAATCTCTTCTATTAATCCACCCTCTTATACATTATCTATTTCAATGTAGACAGAAGGTGACTCCTGGCTAATCTCCAAATGTAGCTAAGCCCTGCTATATCAATACCTTGATTGTTTACATCATAGAAACAACCTACTACCATCGTGAGCTAGCCCTATCCTATTATCACTACAAAAATTATACTATTAGGCATACATACAGGTGAAAATCAAAGTGCCTAAATGTGAATAAAGTGAAAGCTCATTCAGTGCCTGTGTGTGATAGACAGGACATGGAAAGGATCACTCTCCATCTGCCCATTAACAGCCTCTCACACAGGAAATGCCTTGCAGCAGGAAAACACTGACTGATGCACACTGTATAACAGCTACTGCCACTCAATCATAGGAATGTGGCAGGACTTCAGGAATACTTTTTAAATAAACTTAAAAAAAAAAAAACCTTTACCTTAATCCTAGGTTTAGGTTTACCTCCTCTTAAAAATCTAAACAACCCATGTATACCAATACAACATTTGTATAACTCTAATCCTAAATACCACATTTAATCTTGTAAACGAACTCTGATGTTAACCGCTCTCAAACCTGAAACATCCTTTTACTATAATCGCTTTGAGCATTATTTTTAGCCTTGCATGTATTTACACTGCTGCAAACATTCACTATACTCCTAGATTCAAATACAATACATTACAAGCAGATATATACACACACACATATATATATATATATATATATATATATATATATATATATATAGGAAGTTCTCAATAAAAAAACAAAAAGCTAGGAGGGGCGTGGCCTAACCGGCAATAGAGTAAGTCGCACTCTCCTGCAGCTCCTAGGCCCCAGCTCATAAAGGCCCTTATAATAATACGCCACTTGCCACAATGCGGGCGGCCATCAGAGAGGAGATCATGGAGGTACGGAGAGACCTTAATGCCTTAGAAGCCAGGGTGGAGGAGTTGGAAGCAGACAGGCAGCAGTCAATAGAGAACCAGCGAGCGGCTGACACCGCCACCGCATGCAATATGGAGTCCTTGACAGCTGCCCTATGGGGACGCACGGAGAAGTGTGTGCATACCTGGACTCCATGGCTCATGTACATCTCAGGGACCCATACAGGAGGGCAAGCTCAATAGGGATCCTTCAATGGCGGGCAAGGCACAAACACTTATTCCAATATGAATATACTCCCACTATGATGATGTCATGTACTGAAAGGAAAACAATGTACACTGATGGCGTAAATTGTTAATCTAACTACCTAGTCTGCCTTATGTATAAATGCACACTTTGGTACTGCCCTATACAACTGTAAGCAGTTATAATTCCATGACTATTATGGAGACAAAATAATTGTTAAGGAAACAGGATTGGAGTTCTGGAGACGTATGAGGGCCTCCCAATAGATGGTTATGCCAATTTACGGCGACAACCGTTGTTTGTCTATCCGATACGATATACTATTGAGTATGACTGATACCATGTCTTGCAATATGTCAAAGTGTTACTTGAATGTCTGAAATTGTACACAGAACTGCAAAATTGTATTATGAAAATGCAAATAAAGATTGTTAAAAAAAAAAAACTTTTGTAACCATGCAATACTCAACATATTCATTAAATGTTAATAAACTCATAAAACCGCTGTTTATTTTCAGGGGAAGCATCAAGGGGCACTTTAGAAATCTGTGCCTACAGGCACCTGACATGTAAATCCAACCCTGACAATACCCCAACTTACTATCCTGTAAGGTTGCAGTACCATGTAAGAGACCTGACCATTTCAGTTTTTAGAGATGGAATTTTGATAGTACTTAATACTTAATGGGCCTATTTTTCGTTTTGGGGCATTGCTTGACAGTTCAAATTACCCTATAAATGCCATTTGTGAAAGTAGACACCCCTGGTTATGTCATATGGTGCATTTTAGGGTATTTTAGTAGCTCACACACAGTAATTACTCTAAAAATGCACACATTTTAAAATGTGGACACCACTGGGATGTTCGTGATATATTTTATCAATGTGCTTTATCAAGGTGCTATTAATTATTATTTTCTTATTTCTACATACATATTTTTGCTGCTTCCTTTTAAGTCTCATGAGTGCCACTGTAGTACAATTCCCCAAACTGCACTCAGCAACATCTACTTAGTTGTCTAATATCAGCAACAGTCCATTTCCACTCTCTGATCACCACTTCTTATCATTTGCTATCGCGAACCCCCTCACCCAACAACCTCTGCCTAAAAACCCTCAACTCAGGAGGAACCTTAGAAACATAGAATGTGACTGCAGATAAGAACCATTCGGCCCATCTAGTCTGCCCAATTTTCTAAATTCTTTCATTAGTCCCTGGCCTTATCTTATAGCTAGGATAGCCTTATGCCTATCCCACGCATGCTTAAACTCCTTACTGTGTTAACCTCTACCACTTCAGCTGGAAGGCTATTCCATGCATCCACTACCCTCTAAGCAAAGTATTACTTCCTGATATTATTTTAAACCTCTAATTTAAGACAGCTTCTGGCTTGAAAACAGTAAGATTTTTCTATATTTATGGAAGCATGAGGGGCCCAGGGGGCTTGACGATGGTTTTAACACTATAGGGTCACGAATACATGTTTGTGTTCCTGACCCTATAGTGATCCTTTAACACTAAATTTAGTATGGCCTCTTTATGAGTTGGCTCCTCAATGACTTGTTTTAGAGACAATCCCAGTAGGGAGTTTAGAATATGTGTGCCCCTGGCACAAGCAGCTATTTTAGTTTTCCAGTTCAAATCAGGAAGATTAAAGTCACCCATGATGATAACTTCCCCTTCATTGTCATTTTAGCTATTTCCTCAACTAATAGATTATCTAACTCTTCTATTTGTCCTGGCGGCATATAAATCACACCTACACAAGTCTGTGTGATTACTAAATTCTAACATAACCCAAACGGATTCTATGTTCGCCTCACTAACTTTTATTAGGCTAGGTTGTATGCTATCCTTCACATACAGGGCCACCCCTCCCCCTTTCTTGCCTTCCCTGTCTTTTTCTATATAAAGAGTACCGTCCCAGTCCCAGTCATTTTTCTTATTATACCATGTCTCAGGTACAGCGACTAAATCTAAATTATCAGTTGTTGGCACAAGTTCATGGATCTTATTCCCTAAACTGTGAGCATTTGTAGACATGACTCTAAGCTTATAATTTTTAACACACTTGTTACAGGCACCTTCTGTCCTTGTTTTGGGGGGCAATTGGATTGATGTTTTATAATCCTTTTGCCCCACCCTCCCCCCAGTTTAAATACATCCTAGCAAAACCTCTAAACTGCTCACTGAGAACATTTGTTCCCTTTTGAGAAAGATGCAAACCATCTTTTTTGTACAGTTGATTTACATTCCTAACAGAGCTACCATGAGAAAATCCTTACTCCATTCACCAAGCCACAAGTTAAAGTCCCTAATAAGCATCTGCCTGTCGTTCTGAGTGTTATGCACAGGCAGAACTTCAGAGAATGACAGCGTGGAAGCAACCCGCCGTATATCAATGGCAAAACACAAAAAAATTCCTTTAACTCTGAAACCTCATTGCAAGCCAAGATATTTGTCCCAAGATGGACAAGTACATCCAATTCCTCTTCCTGCTTTGTTCGCTTAACAATATTACAAATACGTCCCCTGCCTCTGTGAGCAGTAGCTCTGGGAAGACATCTCACAACACCACTCTTGTCCAGCTCCACACCTCTTATGATAGAATCCAGCAAGAAAACAACTGCTTTCTATTAGGCCTCACCATAATCTCCAAGCCTGACTCCATAATACCACTACACTCGGTGCCTGTGAATGTCTAATTCTTCTCACCTCCAGCAGCTGTCAGCGATTCACAACTCCTATCCAGCCCAGCCCTTCCCTCTCCTGTACCTCACTGGCTCTCTCCACATATAGCACTACACTCGCCTCTGCCTTGAATAACGCAGCCCCCCTCCAAACATGCACCATGAGGACACGCCCCCAACCATGGCACACTAAATCAACACTCTACCTGCAAAGAGGTTCCTTTTGTGCTGAATGCTCCTGGAGGAAGTCTCTGTCAGGACATGAAGGGGTGCTGCCCTGCAACAGCACTGTCCCTTTAAGTGTGGGAACCAACTTAGCAGAGAAATAATTCTAGGACACGATAAATGGAGTAATAAAGAAAATGTATTAAGGCAAACCAAAAGGATATAGATATATATAATATATACAAAACAAAATATGACAATGCCACAAATATATAAATATATACAATAACCCAATATATACAATAGAGCAGGCAGAGTCCACGATAGTCCTAGGCAAAGGTAAAGGCTTAGTCAGGGTAGTGCAACCACCAAGTACAAAATGAACATCAAGGGGCAAAGTCCTAAGCAGGCCACACAGAAATAATGCAGCAAGGTCAGAATCACTGGAGAAGGAGTCTAGACAGGAACACTGCAGGCGAACACTGGAACAGGAGGCACAGGACACAGGACCATAAGGACATCGGAACACCGGATCAGGAAACACAGGATACACAGGATACACAGGAAACAAGACACAGGAGACAGGAGCAAGGAGCCAGAATCACGGGAACCAGGAAACAGCAGGTACAGGGTCAAGGATAGAGGATAATGATCTGACCGGGAGTGAGGGGAGAAACCAGAATATATAGGTGCTAAACAAGGGCCAGGTGTAGTGCCTAACGAAAGGAAATGAGAAACAGTGCCAAACAGAAACAGTGGTGAGTGCGAGTACTGCACGAGGGCATGTCGACTAAGGAGTGTCGTGACAGTACCCCCCCCTTAAGGAGCGACTCCCGGCGCTCCAAAACCCAAAGATCCCCCACGGGTGACAGAAGAAAAATCAGGGCCACCCAACCAGTAGAGGAAAACAAGGAGGAGGCTTAGGAGGAATGAGAGGTGGACAATCCCATGGGAGAAACCAACGAGGCAGAATAGAAACATACAAAAGCAAGGACTGTAGAGTAACATTTAGCAATAGAAGGGCAGACACAGAAACAGAAGGTAAAGGCACATAAGATAAGAAACACTCCATACCAGTGACCGACAAATGTGTTAACCCACTAGATCTGGGACTATTGCTAGTAACAGGTTCATCACTCAGAAGTCCTGGGTCTGACTTGGTTTCTGGCTTGTGGGATCCTCGGAACAAAGACTGCGATGCAACTTCAGTCGAAGGGAGAACAGTCTCTGCGTAATCTTGGGTAGGTACCACTGGAACCAAACAAGGAGAATCCCCTAAATTAATAGGTACAGGAGCAAGAACATTCTGCGAGCCTTCCTCCACAGACATGCATCAAGGAAGGGTTCCCCAAATTTCTCCGAGCACGGGGCTAACCGAAGCAGAGACGACTCTCTCTCAAATTGACATTTTTCTGTAGCGGCTAGAGATACCTGGTTAATGAAATCATTCTCTTCTTCCCTTGTGAACTCAGCTCGAGGTAGTTCTTTATTTGTCGTAGATAGACTTTCAACTGAAGGCAAGTCTTCATTTAATACTTGCTGGAGTTTAGGTGGAGTGATAGACATCATGGTAACTGAAATGTCATAGAAGGAGCTTCCTTCATCATGGGAACAGGTACCTCCTTGTTCGGTTAAACTCCTTTCCTTTGGCGTTTGATTAAGCGGCTGATTAGAATAATCTTCGGCGCTTGGTTCAGGTACAAGCTTGGTAGTTGGGGTTTCCTCTTGCAGCAGAGAAATTGTTCTACCAGAGCATGTAACTTGAAGAACTGTAGAGTCTTCTTCAGGCTGTGGGTTTAGAACAAGCCTGGTCTCATTTAGATTCTTCTCTTGGGCTTGATCCATCACGGGTTTGTCACGTTGCACCCAGTCTGAGTCTTTGTCTTCTATTTGAAGATAACTGTCTTTTTTACTTGGTGACAACTCATTTTCCACAGTTGCGGTTGTGAGAGGGGTGCCAATCTTCAAACCCCCAGAGGTAGAAGGGTTAAAATTGGAATCATCAAGCCTCCCCACATCAAAGTCATGAGCTGCCTTTGGCACAATAGCCTCTTCTTCCACTGGTTGTTCTGAAGTTTTCACCTTTGGTTCTTCAGCCTTCTCAGCCAGTGTCTTGAAAGAAGTAGGTCGTTTACCACGTCTCCTACGTGGTGACTTTTTGACAGGAGATTCACCTTCAACGAGATTGGTCCCCAATTTCAATGGTCCAACCTTGTCGTCACTTGCATCACCCGGAGCACATTTTATAGGTGACTCTTCTAGTTCGGATGCATTGTCCTTTGTGGGACAGGCCTTCAGATCAGATCCCGTTACCTGGTTAAGGTCACTGGTGGTCTCCTCAATTGGCACGGTGAGGTAGGAATTCGTATCTCTAGTTGCAGACTCAGGGGAGTCTGTTTCTGCTTCGTGGTTGGGCAGAGTTTGCTTGAGACTTTCTCTGACCAGACATGTACCCTCTTGAACGGTGTTGAGATCGTTCATCTTGGTAGCCGGTAGCTTCACCTTGGGAATAGGCGAGTGGATCTTGCAGAAAAGAGACGGTAATATATGGGTACTATGTGTCTCTGGTACTGAGACAACATTAGGAAACTGCGTACTGGTACTACCTTCCCATTCAGACTGCTCGTCCTCTAAAGCGGTTATGCAATGAGCACCCAGTTCATCAAAGACTTGGTCCATGAGGGGATCGCCAGTGCTGTATAACCCCTCAACATCTTCGTCTTTTGTTTGGGCAGGAAGGCATTCAGCTTTAATTTCCAGAGGGACTTCGGTTTTGCAGTCGGGAGGACCAACAAGCCATTTTCCCAAGTCAGAGTCAGGAGGATTTGTTATGCTATGTACATCAGAAAAGGGAATACCATCATTATTATCAGGCATAAAGACAGTCATTCTTTCTTGTACAAGATCAATAATAAATTGCACTTCAGGTAACAAGGCAACAAGATTATTGTGCATTACTCTCACTTGTCTCTGCAAATATGATAAAGATTTTTTATGTGATATCTCTTTAAGAGACATACGGATAAGTGTATACACCCTACTTATCACAGGAGGCTCTCTCAACCATATATCGCAATTAGGTAACTGAAAAAGCAATGAATCACATATGTTTTTGTGAAAAGTTTGAAGTTCATAGATAAATCCACATAATACAGATTTCTGGATTTGACAGGAGACATCTATAATAGATAAGCATAAATTAGAGGCCTTTCCAATCTGCCGCTGAATTTTTCCTAACTGATTACAACAAGTCTCAATGAGAGCACACTCTTGCTGTGAATCAGCGTGAATACCAACAAGGTTCTTCATTGTGATCCTAGACATTATACTCTGCCGGTTCCAAGTGGTCAGATCATTCTGTCAGGACATGAAGGGGTGCTGCCCTGCAACAGCACTGTCCCTTTAAGTGTGGGAACCAACTTAGCAGAGAAATAATTCTAGGACACGATAAATGGAGTAATAAAGAAAATGTATTAAGGCAAACCAAAAGGATATAGATATATATAATATATACAAAACAAAATATGACAATGCCACAAATATATAAATATATACAATAACCCAATATATACAATAGAGCAGGCAGAGTCCACGATAGTCCTAGGCAAAGGTAAAGGCTTAGTCAGGGTAGTGCAACCACCAAGTACAAAATGAACATCAAGGGGCAAAGTCCTAAGCAGGCCACACAGAAATAATGCAGCAAGGTCAGAATCACTGGAGAAGGAGTCTAGACAGGAACACTGCAGGCGAACACTGGAACAGGAGGCACAGGACACAGGACCATAAGGACATCGGAACACCGGATCAGGAAACACAGGATACACAGGATACACAGGAAACAGGAGACAGGAGACAGGAGACAGGAGACAGGAGACAGGAGACAGGAGACAGGAGACAGGAGACAGGAGACAGGAGACAGGAGCAAGGAGCCAGAATCACGGGAACCAGGAAACAGCAGGTACAGGGTCAAGGATAGAGGATAATGATCTGACCGGGAGTGAGGGGAGAAACCAGAATATATAGGTGCTAAACAAGGGCCAGGTGTAGTGCCTAACGAAAGGAAATGAGAAACAGTGCCAAACAGAAACAGTGGTGAGTGCGAGTACTGCACGAGGGCATGTCGACTAAGGAGTGTCGTGACAGTCTCACACCCAGTCAGACTTTCCCCATTATAGTTAGATTCATAATATGTTCATACAGCACAGTCCTTGCCCTCGCCAAACAGTCATACATTTCCACTCTCATTAGGCCATGCTCCCTTAATCCCAGGCGTCTTTTTGATACTTTTAACTCTCTTCTTCGCCCTGCTGTGGCCACCCACCAAACTAACCTAACAGACGATAGCTGTACATGCTACTTTACTGAGAAGATTAAACAGCTATGGAAAGAATTCTCAGAACCTTGCCTCTCTCTTTCTTAGCCACACGTAGATCCTGCCTTATCAAATCTCTTAACCCGTCCTCCCCCTCTAACTATCGCCCCATATCTCTGCTCCTTTCTTACTCAAAGCTCCTGGAAAGACTTGCCTTTACCCGTATGTCTTACTTCCTTGATTCCAACTCTCTCCATGACCCTCTTCAATCTGGCTTCCGCCCCCTCCACTCTACTGAGACTGCTCTTATCAAAGTTACTAACTACCTAATCGCAGCTACATCTAAAGGCCACTACTCCATACTAATTATTTTTGACCTCTCTGCTGCCTTTGACACCGTTGATCATGCTCTCCTTCTTCAAACTCTTCAATCACTCAGGTTTCTGTGACTCTGTCCTTTTGTGGTTTTCCACCTATCTCTCCCAACGCTCATTCAGTGTCCTTTTCTAATGATACCTCCTCCCTTCGTCCTGTCTTGGTTGGAGTCCCCCAAGGTTCTGACCTTGGTCCCCTTCTATTTTCTCTTTATACTGCCTCTCTTGGCAAACTTATTACCTCATTTGGATTCGGCTACCACCTGTACACTGATGACACCCAGATATATCTCTCCTTCCCGAACCTCTCCCCTGCCTTCCTGCAACGTGTCACTGCTTGCCTTTCTTCCATCTCTGACTGGATGTCCTCCCGCTTTCTGAAACTCAATCTCTCTAAAACCTTGTCTTTTCTCCTCCTAATACTAATCCTGCTCGTTTGCTCTCCCTTCAAGTTAGTGGTACCCACATCAGTCCATCCTTACAAGCTCGCTGTCTTGGCATTATAATTGATTCTGGCCTCACCTTTGAGCCTCACATCCAGTATGTTACCAAATCCTGTAGATTCCATCTTAAAAACATAGCATCCGCCCCTTTCTTATGCAAGATGCTACAAAGGAGCTTGTCCATGCTCTAGTAATTTCTTGCATGGATTATTGTAACTCTCCTACAGTCTGTAATAAATACTACCGCCAGAATGATTTTCCTCTCCAGCTGGTTCTGTCACACCTCACTAGTGATGTCGCGAACATAAAATTTTCGGTTCGCAAACTGCGAACGCGAATTTCCGCAAATAGGCAGGCGAATTTTAAAACCCACAGGGACTCTTTCTGGCCACAATAGTGATTGATGGGGGGGGAGACTTACTCTCCTTCCCCCCCCTTGCCCCCACCCCTGGGCAGCGGGTGGGCACCATAAAGATAATGGGGGGGGACCTACTGTCCTCCCCCCCAGGCCCCCACCCCTGTGCGGCGGGTGGGGGCCATAATGATAATGAGGGGGGACCTACTGTCCTCCCCCTCTCCGGCCCCCACCCCTGGGCGGCGGGTGGGGGCCATAAAGATAATGAGGGGGGGACCTACTGTCCTCCCCCTCTCTGGCCCCCACCCCTGGGCGGCGGGTGGGGGCCATAATCATAATGAGGGAGGGGGACCTACTGTCCTCCCCCCCCGGCCCCTTCCCCTGGGTGGCGGGTGGGGGCCATAAAGATAATGAGGGGGGGACCTACTGTCCTCCCCCCGGCCCCCACCCCTGGGCGGCGGGTGGGGGCCATAAAGATAATGAGGGGGGACCTACTGTCCTCCCCCTCTCTGGCCCCCACCCCTGTGTGGCGGGTGGGTGCCCTAAAAAAAATAATAAGGGGGGGACCTACTGTCCCCCCCGGCCCCCACCCCTGAGCGGTGGGTGGAAGCCCTAATAAAAACAATAAGGGAGGACCTACTGTCCCCCCCCGGCCCCCACCCCTGAGCGGTGGGTGGGGGCCCTAAAAAAAACAATCCTCACCCCTGAGCGGTGGCTGGGGGCCCTAAATCCTAATAAGGGGGGGACCTAATGTCCTCCCCCCTGGCCGCCACCCCTGATCCTCACCCCTGAGCGGTGGCTGGGGGCCCTAAATACTAATAAGGGGGGGACCTAATGTCCTCCCCCCTGGCCGCCACCCCTGAGCGGCGGGTGGGGGCCCTAAATACAAATGGGGGGACCCTAGTAACCCTCTCCCCCCCCCAAAAAAAATTATCTCCCTACCTACCCCCCTCACCCTAAAAATAATGAGGGGGGGACCTTTAACTAAGAACCTGTCAAAAAAAAAAACGTACCATTCGATGTCTTCTTTTTTCAGCCCCAAAAAGGGCCAAATAAAAAACCATAATAACGACGCAATAAAAAAAAAAAAAAAAAACGAGCGCCCAAAAAAATAATCCATCTTCACCCATGGAGGGCTCCGCGCAGACTGAGCTCTGCAGGGCGGGGGAAGGCTTATAAAGCCTTGCCACGCCCTGCAATTAGGCTAAGAATCAGAGTGCTCGTTGTCATTTTACGCTTGAAATCCATCCAATCACAGTGCTCTGTGTCATTTTACACAGCGTGGGAAAGTTCTTTGGAATTTTCCCACGCTGTGTAAAATGACACAGAGCACTGTGATTGGATGGATTTCAAGCCCACCAATCAGAGTGCTCTTTGTCATTTTACACAGCGTGGGAAAAGTCCAAAGAACTTTCCCACGCTGTGTAAAATGACACAGAGCACTGTGATTGGATGGATTTCAAGCCCACCAATCCCCGCCCTGCAGAGCTCAGTCCCTTTTTTGGGGCTGAAAAAATAAGATTTTAGAAGAAAGAAAACATCGAATGGTAAGTTGTTTTTTTCTATTTTTTTGACAGGTTCTTAGTTAAAGGTCCCCCCCTCATTATTTTTAGGGTGAGGGAGGTAGGTAGGGGGATAATTTTTTTGGGGGGAAGGGGGTGACTAGGGTCCCCCCATTAGTATTTAGGGCCCCCACCCACCGCTCAGGGGTGGGGGCCAGGGGGGAGGACATTAGGTACCCCCTTATTAGTATTTAGGGCCCCCACCCACCGCTCAGGGGTGGGGGCCGGGGGTCAGTAGGTCCCCCCCTTATTGCTTTTTTAGGGCCCCCACCCACCGCTCAGGGGTGGGGGCTGGGGGGGACAGTAGGTCCCCCCCTTATTGTTTTTTTTAGGGCTCCCACCCACCGCTCAGGGGTGGGGGCCTGGGGGGGACAGTAGGTTCCCCGAATTGTGATTTATGGTCCCCACCCACCGCGCAGGGGTGGGGGCAGGGGGGGACAGTAGGTCCCCCCATTGTGATTTATGGCCCCCGCCCAGCGCGCGTGGGGGTGGACAGTAGGTCCCCCCCTCATTATTTTTATGGCCCCTACCCAACGCTCACGGGTGGGGGGGAGGACAGTAGGTCCCCCCATTGTGATTTATGGCCCCCACCCACCGCGCAGGGGTGGGGGCCAGGGGGGAGGACAGTAGGTCCCCCCCTTATTGTTTTTTTAGGCGGCTGCGAATGTGAACATGCTATGTTTGCCGGGAACTATTCGCCAGCGAATAGTTCTGGACATCACTACACCTCACCCTTCTGTTAGTCCTTACATTGGCTTCCTGTATCCTATAGGAATCAATTCAAAGTACTAACCCATACCTATAAAACATTGAACAATTCTAGCCCCTCTTATATCTCTTCACAGATCCATAAGTATGCCCCTTCTCGGTCTCTCCGCTCTGCCCTCTCCTGTCCGCTTTGTACACCCATACGGTCAACTCACACTTGCAGGACTTCTCGCGTGGTGCTCCCTTCCTATGGAATAGCCTGCCTACCACCATCAGACTTTCTCCCCTAGTCTTCAATCATTTAAGAAGTGCCTTAAAACCCATCTCTTTAGGAAAGCTTATGGCCTCCCAGAGTAACCTCTACCTCACAACCCTGTCTCTTGCTCTCTTCCTAAAGGACAGCACTCTACTCTCTCCTCCAGCTCTGCTTCACTCGCACCTTATTTGATTGTTTTCCCTTGTCCTATTTTGTTTTATACCTCACCTCTTATAGACTGTAAGCTCGTTTGAGCAGGGATCTCTTCAACTTATCGTTCCTGTAAGTTTTCTTGTAATTTTCCTATTTACGGTTAAATCCCCCACTCTTATAATATTGTAAAGTGATACAAAATATGTTGCCGCTATATAAATGGCAATAATAATAATAATAGTACAGCAATACATGATATGCATATCTTTACAAATATCCATCCCACTCCTAGCTCTAACCCCAATCCTATCCTTAATTCTAATCTTAAATGACCACTATAGGCACCCAGACCACTTCAGAGAAACTGCTATGTTTACACTGCAGGGTTAATCCAGCCTCTAGTGACAGCCACTAGAGGCCACTTCCGTGACTTACACTGAGTCCTCACGGAGTCCAGCGTCAAATAAGATTCCCATAGGAAAGCATTGTGTAATGCTTTCCTATGGGTGGGTTTGAATGCACATACACCTCTGGCCGCGCATGCGCATTCTGCTCCACTTGGGAGCAGACGTTGGCGGGGGAGAAAAGGTCACCAGCACCGAGGGAGCCCGGCGCTGGATTATGGTAAGTGGCTGAAGGGGTTTTAACCCCTTCAGCGCCAAGGGAGAGGGGCCCCGAGGGAGAGAGGGACTCCAAGAGCTTATAGTGCCAGGAAAACTGGTTTGTTTAGGGAATTAGGGAATAGGGAATTCCTTACAATACAGAAAGCTCTCTGAACACTCTATTTAACAACTGCAGCAGTTTTTTTCCCTTTCTACTGCTAAATTATTTTGTGACAAGTTGTCACAATATGATTTAAATGATCTCTGTAGCCACAAACATTCACAGTAATCTGTGCTAGGCAACCTGCATAGCCCAGCACTGATCTCCATCTGTAGCCAGTGAAAGCACTTCAGGGAGCATTAGGGACTCCTTGGGGTCTCTTTAGAAACTGGAGGTCTAAAGAGACCACTCTCTGCTGCAAGGATCCCCCTGTGATATCATAGATTCCCTGCAGGGATTCCCCAGTGATATTTACGTCATGTGTCCTTTAGGAGTTAAATCGTTGACCAGTGAATTCTGACAGAGAAATTCTTTCCTTGATAGGCTGCTAATCATTTCTAGTGTATAAACGATGATGAGTTAGGTTTTATGGGCTAAATTGCATTTTGCAAAATACATAAAATAAACACATTTATACTCGATTCTTGTACTGGAGTTGTTAAATAAAACCTTACTAATTAAAGCAACTTTTGGTAAAGGTTAGGTTTTTGTGTCAACTCTCCCTCTATCCTCATTGGTTGGTTTTAGGAAGATCTGTGTGCAATTTATCCCCAGTTTAGAGTCTATATTTATTGGATAATTCAACTCAATTCCCCAGGTAGCTGTACAAGTTATATATTTTTTCTTTTAATCAACCAGATTCTGCTTTTATGCTCAATATGCCAGTCTTGTCTGTGTAAATGTTAATTCCCTCAAAACTAATCACTATAGTTTGCAAGGCAACATGAAGATCAATAAACGGAGTCTTTGCTGAAGATAGAAAGAAAAGAGGAAAAAAAAAAAACATCAGTTACGAAGAATCCTCATAGACCTTGCTTTCTTGTCATAAAAATAAAGAATGGATTAAGAGCTAAATGTCTTCAGTGAAGTGGAAAAGGACTGCAAACACTTAATGTGGTGGATCCCTTAATCCACACAAAACAAGGATAAAGCAAGAAAATTAAAGGTTGCTCTGAAAACCAACAAATATTCTATATAACACACAGATATTCCTATGAATAATAACTGTCATATACAATATGCAAATATTCCTCTGAAACAAGTGGCTTCAAAATATCCTCTGAGATCCTTCTCCTGATAAATGTCTTTAAATATGGGGATCCTCAGTGTTATATGAAACAGAAGAGCACAAATATAGAGCAGCACCAATAGTGTAGTATGTTAAAACACGAGAATATAAGGCTTAATATAAAAAGGGCCACTAACATTTAATAGAGCTTAAAATGAGCTCAAATGAATACAGCATATAGTGGTATAATCCATGTAAATAGATAAACAGCCGGTATGTATCCTCGATATACTCAGATGAATTCTGTAATGAGAGGAATGCAAACAAAGTAAATCCAGTCATGGTAGTATTAATATATATAATAAGCAAAATGGTCACTCACATACTCGGAGCTCTTTGCAAGCTCAGATATTTTAGCATACAGCGGTATAATTTCATCTTGAGAATATGTAGTTGTTGGATCTCTTCTGAAACAGCAGTGATATGAAAAGCACAATATAGAGTGCATATAGTGCTCACTGTATCATTATATAACAAGAATGCTACTAACAGTGTATGGAGCAATTGAGGCGCTCAACTTTATAATCTTAGGAATAAGTGATCTGAAGGCTCAAATGTTGAATTAATAATTTCCAATAGGTAAGCAGCAGATGTATAATCCAAAAAGAGATTAATTTAATAAAACTTTACCAACAGATAAAATCAATAAAAAATAATAACATAGCGTAAGGTGAAAGATCTGGGAGAGGTAAGGTCCACAAGCAGACGTTTGCCCTGTCCTCTTTAATATAAAGTACTAGCAGGCAGTTGTACTACAGAATATAATAGTTAAACAATGTCTGCACCTTAAAGTCCATATCATAACCCGAAAAATGTTTCACCCTTTAACATATAATGAACGATTCATAGCAGTCTGTAGACAAGGAGCCTCTGTTTCCCTTCACAGCCTATGGATGATTAAATAAATTCTGTTAAGAATGTTGGGGGCGGAGAAGTAGGAGTGGATTCTTTTGCAGGCATGCAGCTGCCTTTGGCAAGAAAAACGCTTTCATTGGAATGAATATTTACTGTGGAATGTACAGCACATAGAATGTAATGTGCTCCATACTATAACAGCAGCAAGTGACTTATAGAAAAAATACCCTACAGCTGATAAACTGTGTACATAGTTTACTAAGCATATGTATTTCAATGATCACACTGTTATGTGTTCATTGATTTTCTAAGCATACTAGTTTTGCCAAAATAATAAATAAAAAGTGCATGGGTGAGTTTATAGGACACACTGAAGTTTTGTTTAATTACATTTTATTTGTTTTTCTCACAAGTTACATAGTAAGACAGATTGCATATATCTATGGATAACAGGTACACACCTACCTGCCACAAAATATAATACAGTGGCAGAGACATATTGTATATAAGATGTGACCTTCAAATAAACATTAAAAAAAAACTTTTAAAAAGATCATTTATAAAGATTATTATGCATTAGGTATGAATGAGGTAATCGTCATCAAGGTGCACTAAACATGCCTTATATAAAAAAGAAAATAGAAGGGAAAATATACCTTAGCTATGCACTGTCATTCATTAACCTAAAATAGAAGACGTAATTAAGAACTAGAAAAAAAGTGAAGGAAAGAGAAAATAAATTGTAAATATAATTAGATATTTCTTTCAAGATCACTTGGAATTTTATATAAGACTGAGTGTTTCTCAATATAAGTCTCGAATAATATCCTCAAAGGAAAAATATAGAAAAAGGAGAAGAGAGAAAAAAACAAAACAAAGAAAATGGAGCGCAAGATTATATTATACAGCAGGAGGTTTAGTCTGAGATCCTTTGTCAGTCGCCCAATATCTGAGCCAGGGGAACCATTTACTGAGATAGTTTTGTTTCCTACCCCTCACAGCCCAGTGGGTATCTTCCATTTCACAGGTATTTTAAACTCTGGCTATCCACTGATCTGTGTTTGGTATTGAGTTAGCTTTCAATACACCACATTTGCTTCTCCCATTAATAACCATAATAGCTTTTGGTTCTGGGAATCCATAAAGGTACATGGCCAACCAGGGCCGGATAAACATTGGGGCTGATGGAGCTGCAGCTCCAAGCCCATGCCTATGGAATAGGCTCATTGATTTAAAAAAAAATATATATATATATATATATATATTTACATTTTTATTTTTTAAATCAAATTTCATTTTTTATTTTTTACTACTCTTCACTTGCTCTTGCTTAAGTATGTAAACTTAAGAGGGATGTAGGGGGAAAAAACTGGTGTTGACTGGCAGACAATTCAATTTGTTAAGGTAAAACTGACTGCGCACTATGCGAATGCTCTTGCTGCTTCAGTCTCTCTAACACTGTGGCATGTTCCCTTTCTTCTACACTCACTACATACATTTTTTTCTCTGTCCCAGACTGTATAAGAGGAGCTTCTGCCTGCTAGTAAGAAGGTTAGGAGAAGAGTGGACCAGCGAGTGCTTTCAAAGCATAGAGCTAGCACATCCAAGCTTAGGGTGTTGTCTGCACTGCACAGTATGCCCTTGGTTAGTCATCCTGCATGATTGGCAGGCAGGCTGACGTGCATTCACACCAGGCTGACCATCTAATTCTTCGTTCAGACGCACCCCCTT